>NW_007579398.1:58596-78904 GCF_000690725.1 Stegastes partitus | reverse complement strand
CCTTTCTCAGCTAGGATCATGTCTAAAGCCAGGCGATTTTGAATGGCCATCAGGGAGGTTGCAGCTGTTTGTTCTGCCAATCCTTCTATAGCATCACGAGTCAGGTTAGTCAAACGAAGAACATTGAAATGTACATAGTTAATACGATCAACATTCTTATTAGGAGTTACAGGGAACAAGGCACCAATTGTGGGCAAATTTTCAAATCCCACTTTGGTCCTTTGGACCTCCCTTTCCCAGGGCGCAGTCCCAGGCTAGACCCCGTTCCACTGAGGTCTCCGCCCAGGCTCCCCTGGATTGACAACTCAGCCTTCTGCTTCCCATTGTTTTCTTTTCAAAGACACAGAAGCACTACTCGCCTACTAACTCATTCGGTTTCGGCTTGTAGTGGCCTGACTGTACATTGAGCTGAGCGCGGCGGCCATCATCATGGTCTTACTGCCCTCCTGCGACCCGACCGGCCGGTGACCCAACTGCAGAGAAAATCACTGGGGCTGACCTGCCTTCTATTCCTGACTTATACATTTCCAGAGTGAGTAAAAGGGCAGGTAACATCACTGCAGACCCATCCCAGCCTGGACACAATCGTTGAGCATCTTACCAATATTATGTGTCTGCACCAGATGAGGCTGCAGTTTGTGGACCACCGTTGGAGGACAACATTTCTAGGACCCTTGTTTGTTGTGACAGCACCACCTCCCAAATTAGATTATTACAACAGTGTTTGACTTGCAGTTTCAAATGTGTATTACAACAAAATACTACTTCATGTCCAATTACGTACAGTTTGTTCAAGTTTTTTCCACCTAAAATAGTACTTTCTAATGAGCGAGTTGTGGTTTCAAAGGTTTAGCCATTGTTCTTTTTACTTATTTCTACATTTTTTTGCCAATGTCCGTGGGCTAGAAAAGCTAGCTCTTGTTTGGAGTAAACAAACGGTTGCCACGTTACCTGACTCAAAAGGGAGTTATTAAAATACAGGGGGCCTAGAACTGCAGTCCTGAAAATACAATCTCTTTGTCACTGTTAAGCTCTGCAAGCTACAATTATTTGTCAGGTTTCTTGCTTCAAATACAGTCAGAAAACTGAAAAGTAAATATATTTTTTATCAGTTCTTGGATCTTTTATTTTTTCGGGAGATAGATACATGTTAATTACTCAGCACCTAATAAAAAAACCTTGTATATGTGGGGCATATTAAGCAGGGATTTGAGCATCTTGCCACAGCAGATACCAAGAGTCAAACCAATAATATGTATGAGCAGCAGATGAGGCTCGGTTTTAGGGCCCCAGCTGTAGGACCGCATTTCTGGGACCCTTGTTTTGCTGTGACACCGCCTCCTACCCAATCTGATGCTTGCTAAAGTATTATGATTTTAAAGGTTTATTTCAACCAAGTAGCATTTTGTAATAAACAAGTTACGGTCTATACCACCCAAAATAATACTATTCTCTCAAGTACTTGGAATTATAAAGGTTTATTCAACCATAATAAAACTTTGCATCAAGCGAGTTATGCTTTGAAAGATTTATTACACTCAAGTATTACCATTTAAAGAACAAGTTATGATTTGAAAGGTTTATTCCTTCATAGTTTTGCCCAGTACGTGTGGGCTTGAAAAACATGTCTGTGGTGTAGAAGTGATTGCTGTTTTATTTGGCCCCAAAAAGAGTTAATAAAAAAAAAAAAAACAAGGGTCCTAGAAGTGGGGTCCTGAAAGTGCAGCAGACCAATGAGAGAAATGCTTGATTTTCCTGCATTCAGGTTCATTATTTTATGTATTTATTTGCAATTTATGGAGGGATTGTTTTAATTTATGTAAAGGAACACACAAAATTCAAGCACCATCACTAAAGTTTTTAACAGTTAAAAAAAAAGAAGTCCTTATGTTTGATGATGCTTTCTAACTATTGAGAGGGATGTCTGGATTTATTCTGGATTCATTCATATTAAGTCTTAAAAACAAACAAACAAACAAAAAACAGCTACACATGTGTGCTCTTTGCAAATTGGCGGCAATAATAAAAAAAAAAAGCCAGTGCACTGAGTCCACTTTGACACATATAACAGGAAGTGTGGGGTTTGACCGGGTCACCGCTGTATCAGCCCAGGATCAGGCGAAGGGAGGACCGGAGCGAACTCGCCGCGGCATGAGCGATCCCGATGCAGCCAGCGGCTCCACTCCGACCTGCACTTGACTTTAGACTCACTTGACTCTCTGCGGCTGCAAACATGTCTCGATTCGTCGGACGTCTCTTCGTGCTCGCTTCTCGACACGCGACAGCAAGATCTGCGGCGTTACCGAGGAGGATCACCCGTCCTGTATCCACGTCTCAAGGTACTGAGCTTTTGATGACTTCTTTTTTTTTTTCCTTCTTCTTCCTTCTGCTGCCACAGCGCTGTTTGCATATAGCTCCCTGCAGCTGCACCATGCTGCATGTTGAACAGGCCTATTGGGACCTCTTACTGTGTTTTTCAAGGCACTTTTTTTTGGTGCTTGTGCAAAAGAGCAGTGTGGTTAACAACAGAGGAGTTGGAATAAACTAAATTGTGATGTTTCTTGAGCTGGCAAGCTGGCAGGATGACTCAGAATCTGTCATTCATTGTTTTGTGTGCTGATTGGGGGGAAAAAATCCTATTATAAACAGATGGTTTGAATCAAAGCAATATTCTTGTGACAGTATTGTTTGCTGGATTGTTATATATGACTATGTGTTGAATGTAAATGCAAAAACTGTGGCCTCTAATCTGTGCAGGCCTGCAGTCTCTCACGCGATACAATAAGACCACAGACTGGCAAAAGAAGCTGACCCCGGAACAGTATGTTGTCACCAGAGAGAAAGGAACTGAGGAGGTGAGTCTGATGGATGAAAAATTACATGCTACACCCCAAGATCAACGTATTACAGTGTTCTGAATTAATAATTCATTTTATTTTAACCAGGAATCCCCTTGAAATTAAAATCTTTTTTTTAAGGGAGACCTGTGAGAGAAGGCACGCGGCAATAATCGAAAAGATTCTAAAGTCGAGCACACATTGGACAAAAGTCTGACACAAGAAAACAACCAAGAGTTGAGTTGAAGGTTGTTCCAGGAGCAAAACTGCGCAGTGATCTGTGTCAAACCAGCACTTATCTCAGTGTTCCAGACTGACATACATATTATCTCATGAACAACAGCACAGTCCCAGAAGGACTTTGATCATCGCTGTAATGTTGACCTGCATCAGGTTCAGGCGGCTCAGCAACAAACCTCTCGTATGTTATGAATTAACCCGTGCCTCAGATACATGAGTAAGCTTAAAACGCAGATATGTTTCTGCTTGTAGTAACAGGGCCGGTTTCTGTGTCGCACTCACAAAGTCACGAGCTTAATAATAAGAAACTCGTAGCGTGATTAAATCACCCTGACGCACAACTTTTGGGTTTGGTCTCCTGACATTGTGTGTTCATGTGGGTCTTTCTCAGCCTTTTAGTGGGATCTACCTGAACCACTACGAGATGGGGATGTACCACTGTGTCTGCTGCGATTCTCCACTCTTCAGGTAACAGTTTGAATCTAACCTCGTCCAGAATTATGGAATCACAGGAGTGCCATAAAAAAAAAAATCTGTTAAAAAAAATAAGGAAACAAATGTGTAAATAAAAAGAGGACTAAATAATAGAATAAATAAAAAAAATATGGAAATATAAAGGTAAATTTTGTATTTGCTTTTCCCTTTTCCCTTTGTTTTTTTCCTTTTTGTTTTTCCATTTTGTATTTTTTCAACAAGAATTTGTAACAATTGCTAAGTATGTGGAAGAAAATTTTCAGCCAGACTACATTTTAATTAGATAGAAGATGTCAGTGAAAGTTTTAGGTAAATATTTGCGCTGACCAATACAGACATTAATCCGGTTGTGTGGCACAATGTCTTTTCTGTTGAACACTTCTTCTTAATTCCTCCACAAATTCCACATTTATTTTTCCGCCTTTCTGCTACAAGGATGTTGAGTGGAGCGTCACATAAGAGGGTTTTGTGTTGGTCGCTTACATGAAAATAGTTGTTCCCTCCTCTCTTTATAGTTCAGAGGCTAAGTATGACTCTGGGACAGGCTGGCCGGCATTCAAAGAGGCTCATGGGACATGGGAGCGTGATGAAAGCCACGCCTCTGTCATCCGTCGCCCTGACAACAGCCTGGGTAGTGCCGGCACAGAGGTCCTTTGTAAAAATGTGAGTTTTTTTTCTGAGCTAAAAAGCCAAAGGTCAGTTTGTGAAGTGAAATTGTGCTTGTTAATATACCTTTTAGGTGTTTTTACAAAGGTTAAAAAAAATAAAAAAAGTATATATATATATTTAAAAAAAAATTTTTTTTTGACCAAGGGAGTTTATGATTTTAAATATGTGTCTCAATCATACTTTGTACAAATTTCAATCACAATCTTCCATAAGTACAGTCATAACTCTGGTCATTTTGGTTGGCTAATGACTTTTGTGCGTTTGTCACACAGTGCGATGCCCACCTCGGCCATGTGTTTGATGATGGACCCGACCCGACAGGTCAGCGGTTCTGCATCAACAGTGCAGCCCTCGTGTTCAAAGCCAGAGAAAACAACAAACCTAACAAGGATGAGTAGAACTGATGGACTTGCCTAAACCACTGAAACGATATTTTTTACCTGCAAGTGAATCACGCTCAGTGTCTTGTTGAGAAACAGTGGATGTATGCAGGACATGAGTAGATGATTCAGTCGCTATGCTCTCTTAATGAAAGTCACAAGTCCCTTGATTTTTTATTTTTTTTTTACTGTTGACTAATCTTTTGTAAGAACTAGAATGTCATTTGAAGGGAGTTGAATGAGAAGCTTTGTGTAGGACGTCCTGGATAACCACACATGTAAAAACATGTTTTTAATTACATTTTTATGTCTGTCACTTCTTTATATATCTGAAAAAATTCAAAAAATATGATCTAATGAGACCTGTTTTTCTGTTGGAACCACAGATTGCACAACACTTGAAGTTCCCCTGTGGCATTGCTGTTATTTGTGTTTTCTGGTTTGGAGCCACATGCACAGAGCCAGTGTTAGGAATCATGCATACATGACTGATAAGTTGTCAATAAATGTGCATTTTGTTTGTTCTCTGACTCAAACGGTGTGGTGAACTCACAGTAGTATTTATTAGGACTTGCTTCCTGTCGTTCAGGAGCACACATACCAACACTTCACTATGGCCACATCTCTACCGGTAATCCAAGTTAATGTTTAACGTAACGGGCCATCCTCTGTTTCACAGTTTGTCTCCCGCTCTCTGTTCGGAGATTGAGTAAAGCTGAGGGAGGATCAGTAGACTGCAGGACAAGGAACCCAACAGAAAACAGAGAATTTAGAATCAAAGAAAATTAAGAAAACTGGAGGCCGAGTAGTCCTACAGACCAAGAAGACAGAACCTTGAGTGTATTACTGTTCCTGCTAGAATGGCTGGATTGTGGCGTTGCATGCTGGCAGTGGTGCTGCTGATGCTTGTATGCCTGTGGGGTATCACTGAGGCCGTAGGGGGGGCGAGGAGTCGACCACGACCCCAAAGGCGACCTCATAAGAAGCCAAAGGTTGAGCCTATTGACCTGGCCCAACCCGCGCCGAGCATAGACATACAACAGGTAAGAAACTAGAGGAGTAAACTCTGTATGTGTTTGAGCTATCCGTTTTTAACCTCCATTTATAGCCACCATCAAGGCAATGCTGAGATTAAGATTCACAAAAAAGCTGCATCAGAGAGAGAAGAGCTCATTTTCATAAATCAGGACTGTTTCCAGGCAGCGGACTGCAGCTGCGCCACAGTAAACACTTCAGTGTGCCGTTACCTGACCTTTGCGCACTGACAGCTTGATTCTGTTTCTCGCTTGTTTGTACAGAAATGCAGTGATATCACATACGAATAGGACTGCAAGAGAATCAGTGGGAATCATAACAGAGGTGGATCACTCGAGTCCATATAAACACAATAGAAACACTTGAGGAGACCACGAGGGGCACTTTGCATCAGTGCTGCAATTTTTTAAAATCCATATCTTATATATGGGCACTCACATTATTGAGATTAAAGCGTTTAGGAGCTTTAACATGTTCACACAAGTGACAATTCAAAAAAAATAGCTTTGTGTTATTCAGAGCTTCAAACATACAGCTCTGTCTATGAGCTCTGTTGTAGAGTAGTGTGGGGGCTGGCAATAGAGGCTTGTGTAATTGTGTCAATATTGTGTTTGAGGCAATAATGGGATTTCTCAGTGAAACAGAAATTGAACAGGTAGTTGATGAAGTGGAAAGAAGGAATCCATTTCCCCAAAATGCCTCCTCAAGTTCTATACTATTCTCCATGAACAAATATTTTTAAAATCTTTGTTTTTCCTCCTTGTCCGTTTGCCTGACCCTGCTGGTATGCGCTGCAGATAACAGGGACGTGGTACCTCCTCAACACGGCCTCCAAATGCTCCCACCTGATCAATCATGGGACCAAAGTGGAGCCGACAGTCATGACCCTGACACGTCCCGCTGATTCTGTCCAAACACTGTCCGTTAGCACTAAAACACGACAGTAAGTACTAAACACCGTGCATGTAGCTCACTTCAGTACGCTGGTTCGTCAGCAGAGGGAGCAAATCCCTTCACTCGCTCACCTCGTGCTTCCTGGACATGTGGATGATTTCAGTTGTGTACTCTGAAAAACAGGATGAAGGAGGCAGAACAGTTAAATCCGTCAGCTTTCCCGTCATCATTTTTTGAAACGTTCTGGGGTCGAGCTGACCTGGCTCTCGCAGAAAGACTGGGAAAACAATACACAGTTTAAATAGAAAAAATGTGTGCCTTGTTGTTTTTCTTGGACATTCTGGGCAAACGCTCACTCTCATTTGAGGGCTATAACGATTTTATGAGTTATTTTCTCATGCAACATTAACCCTCTGAGGTCTGAGGGCATATTTTGGTTTTTGCAAATCTTTCTAAATTGACATTTTAAAGGCAACTGCATATAACAGCCTTTTATTTGATATTCAAATTTAAAAAAAAAAAAAAAAAGCGAGGCACCCTGTTGTCCTAGAGCACTTTATACAAAGATAATTTGGTTCTAAAGCTGAGACGTTGAAGTCTAATTTAAAAAATTCTTGTCTTGTGAAAATATACCTTAACTCACGTAAGACTGAGTGATATATAACTATTCTGGGGCTTGAAATAAGTTTACCAAAGTGTAAGGTTCATGAAAGCAGTTGCACATATGAATAGAAATGAATAATTATGTGATAAATATGTAAAATGAAAGTTGTTTTTTGAGTGAAAGTGTTGCTTGACACTTTATAGTTTTAAAGGTATCAAATCCAATTAAAGCCGCAAGCGGCATTTGACGATTCCTCGCCCTACGCTTGTCGGCCTTCGCGCACGTCGGGGTGTGGCGCAAACGTGCTCCGGGCACTGATCTGGTGTGTCAAGTTTGGGGCAGATTGAAGCACGTGCGGCCTAGTTAGTTAGTTATGAGCCACTTCCTGTTCAGTGGTGAGCCGCGGCGGCGTGCGTGTAGGCCGTGGTGGAAACGCGGTCTAGCTGAGACTCAGAGCACGCGCGTAAAATTTCAGGCCGATCGGACCACACACGGGCCAGTTACACAGCACGTCTCTTATTCTGGCATTTTAAGGCATTGTGGCCACGCCCCCCAGGTGACATTGTGAGTGAGAGTGGTCATATGGCTGTGATGAGGGTGAGAGTGTAATGCAACATGTGAAGTTTGAGAGCAATTGGAGCATGTATTGGCTATTTACACTTCACTTCCTGTTAAATGGCGAGCCAAGGCAGCGTGCATGGCATGGCATGCTGGCAACGCCCTGTGGCTGAGACTCAGAGCACGCCTGTAAAATTTCAGGCCGATCGGAGCACACACAGGCCAGTTACACAGCACGTCTCATATTCTGGTGTTTTATGGCGTTGTGGCCAAATTGCGAGGGTCGCCATTTCCACGGCATCAGACTTTTGCAGACTGTTTTGCTAACGTTGAACCACCACCTCCTGTACTTTGTGCTGGCCAAATTTCAGGTGTGTACGACCTTCCCTGTAGGAGGAGATAGATTTGGAAAATGGGCAAAAATGGCCAAAAGTCAGCCAAATTCGGCAACATTGTCAGCGTGTTTTTTTCAAAATGGCGGACTTCCTGTTGGGTTTAGGACTTGGTGCTGATTGACTTTTTTGTGCGTCCTGACCTGCTACACATGCCCACCAAATCTTGTCGGTGTAGGTGAAACGACCATCCGACAAGAGTCAATTGAATGCAAAAAACACTGCGAAAATGTCCAAACCGGGCCTCATCTGTGGAGCGTTTTAGTAACTTTTTATCACCACCTCCTGTAGTTTATTCTGGCCAAAATTCAGGTATGTATCTGGCCTGTCGAGTTTCACGCAGATCGGAGCAGGTGTGACCTAGTTACGAGCCACTTCCTGTTTAGTGGTGAGGTGCGGCGGCGTACATGTTGGCCGTGGTGGAAATGCGCTCTGGCTGAGACTCGGAGGACGCGTGCAGAGTTTCAGGCCAATCGGCGCAAACACAAGCCAGTTACACAGCACGTCTCGTATTCTGGTGTTTTATGGCGTTATGGCCAAATTCAGGGGGTCGCCATTTCGATGCACCCTTTGGGTGCTTGGACCCTAATAATCACAAGGGTTTCAATAGGGTCCTTGCACTGGTGTGCTCGGACCCTAATTAACGCCGCAAGCGGCGATGGACGGGTCCTCGCCCTAAGCTTGTCGGCCTTTGCGCACGGCGGGGTGTGGTGAAAATGTGCTCCGGACGGGACTCTGATCTGGCCTGTCGAGTTTCAGGCAGATCGGAGCAAGTGTGACCTAGTTACGAGCCACTTCCTGTTTAGTGGTGAGGTGCGGCAGCGTACATGTTGGCCGTGGTGGAAATGCGCTCTGGCTAAGACTTGGAGCACACGTGTAAAGTTGGAGGCTGATCGGAGCACAGACACAGCACGTCTCGTATTCTGGTGTTTTATGGCGTTGTGGCCAAATTCAGGGGGGCGCCATTTCCACGCCGTCACACTTGTGCGGACCGTTTTACTAACGTGTAATCAGTACCTTCTGTAGTTTGTGCTGGCACACTTTTAGGTGTGTATGACCTTCCCTGTAGGAGGAAATCAAAATTGCCAAAAGTGTCACCTACTTTTTTTAAAATGGCGGACTTCCTGTTGGGTTTAGGCCTTGTCCCCAATTGACTTTTTTGTGCGTCCTGACCTGCTACACATGCCCAGCAAATCTTGTAGCTGCAGGTGAAACAGCCCACTCAATTGAATGCCAAAAACACAGCG
The DNA here is from genome assembly GCF_000690725.1 of Stegastes partitus. Classification (NCBI taxonomy): domain Eukaryota; kingdom Metazoa; phylum Chordata; class Actinopteri; family Pomacentridae; genus Stegastes; species Stegastes partitus. The sequence goes on along the minus strand of NW_007579398.1, from coordinate 69,574 downwards.
AAAATGGACAACATGACCAAATTTCAGGTGTGTACGATGTACCGCCGAGGAGGAGATAGATTTTGAAAATGGCCATTTTTGAGCGAAAATGGCTCGACATGCTCGCTGTTGTTCCAACATGGTGGATTTCCTGTTGGGTTTACAGAAACATGCTGATGGACTTTTTTTGTGTCACGAGTTGTTCCATATGTGTGGCGAATTTCGTAGTTCTACAGTAGGTGAAACGTAGCCCCGATGGGACTCTGTTGAAATATTGTAGGGAGCGCAGTTGAGCCGTGTTGCATTTTAGAGCTTGCATGGTGATTTTGGTGAGTTTTTGACTATGTTTAGTGCCTCAAAAATGCATCTCTTTCTCATGAATAATAATAATAAAAACCTGAGCAGTTGCAATAGGGTCGTCGCACCCTTTTGGGTGCTCGGACCCTAATAATCACAATGGTTCCAATAGGGTCCTTGCACTGGTGTGCTCAGACCCTAATTAACCCTGCAACTGTCTAGAAAACTCTTCTCTTCTCTTCTCTTCTCTTCTCTTCTCTTCTCTTCTCTTCTCTTCTCTTCTCTTCTCTTCTCTTCTCAGTAATCACCAGTGTTGGGAGATATTACAAGTCTACCATTTAACTTCCACCCCAGGACGACTAACGCTTAAAGGTCAGCTCTTCTCTTTCACCATCTTACTGACGTTTCTAAACCACAGTACAACACAGCGCATTCCTTTACGTGACCTCTTTGTTGTTTCCACCAGGAGCTCGCCCTGAGTTGAACATAGATATAGTGATCGGGGAGACGGACTACACCTCCTACGCGATTATGTACTACCAGAAACACGGCAAGATGACACTGAAGCTCTACGGTGGGCTCTATGTTTGGTACTTTACGTCTAACAGCCAGATTGTGGCGCTGTATTCTTTATGTATTCTGTACGTTGTGTTGTGTATGCAGGCAGATCTGTAGACAACCTATCAGAGCCGATGTTGACCAAGTTTGAAGAGCTTGCTGAAAAACAGGGTTTTAGCCTGGCCTACCTGTTCCCCTTCCCCACCTACAGTACGTTTCTATCCACCTGAAAAGCACATCAGAATATCAATGTCAGCAATACTTAACGGAATCTAGCATGGCTGGATCTCCAGTAATCAGCATTCTGTCAAGAATTTTCAAAATAGAATAAGAAACTAACTGTGTGCTAATTGCTTTTCCTTTCTAGGTCATTGTGGCGCTGTGGACCGGGATCATATAATCAGTAAGCTGACTCAAATATTACGTTAAAAATGATCGGGGCAGAGGTGAATGGAGAGGGTGACAAATTCATTTTTAGTCCCCATTATATGCAAAACATATGTACACTTTCAAACAAGAAGGATTTTTTTTGTAGGTCAGAGAACTTCAACTGATGTCCAGGTTCTATAGCTGTCAGTTGCAGGTTTAATGTACAGCGTATTAAGTATTTTCACGTGTCGCTGCACACTGCAGTTCTTTGAGAATCGTCTCCAGGCTCTGTACTGCTCCAGACTTATTTAAAGAAATTCACCCTGTACAGTGCGACTGCTAGAAGCTGCGCTGGTTCAGTGCATTACATGTCGATCATCATTTCACCTTAAGCCACAGTTCTGGTGTGGGCCTGTCATTGTACTTCTTTGTCATTTATAGCTTTAGAAAGAAACAGTCTTTCTTCTCTCTTTGTGTTACATGGTTCTTATGTTCTTTATTGAGTTTTCTAAGATGTTCAATGTGCAGCAATGAAAAAGTGTTGTGCACTAATTAGGTCATTAAGAATGCCAGATTGAAGCACATTTATTGCTTTCCTCGGGTTCATTCGTTATAGATTAAAACATGTGACTCGGAACTATGTAGCTTTAAAAAAGGCTGTTAACAGTAGAGAACAAGATTGTTTACACAAAATAATGTCCAGTATTATCACATTTAATAATATACCCGTCACACTTGCCATTTTATAATTTTTGCTTTTATTTTCGATATTACACCGTTAATAATATTTCACTCACACATACAAGTCCTTAACTATTATTGGAGTATTTAAAATGCAGGTAATGGAGCTTCTTTTTCACTGAACGATCTGAACACTTCTTATGCTTACTCTGACAAAGAAATTATTTTTCAAAGTAAAAGCCCCTAGTTAGCGTTAAAAAAGGTTAACATGATGCATTGAGGTACAGTACTATATAAAAATAAAAGTTCTGACATGTTACAAAAGGCTTGCCAGGGGCTGTGACATACAATATGCTGGCTTTTCAAAATAAACACACCACCTCATGACTTCCCCCTGCACTTCAGTGTCAAAACAAAATCTCTCTGATGTCCAAAGGAGCATACCAGATGCTACTTCTTTCTGTCTCTTTCTCACACACTTAAATGATGGACAAACCATCTGTATGATTAGGTTCACTTTCAAAATAAGAGTCCATACCGAGCAGCAAAGGTTAGTGAGCAGCTCTGTTTCAGCGCCCACCAACAACACTTTATTTACAAGTAGTTGATAAGATTTTGTGAAGTATTCTACATTTTTAAAGTAAAAACTCAGAGATGTTAAAAGGATCTGATCAGGGTTTGTGATGTATACTGCCTTTTAAAATGTACATAAATAAATTATATTCTTTGTATAAATTTAGCAGGACATATTAACCAGCAGCAGTTCTAGTTTGATTTAATAAGCTATAAGATGTTGTTGTTTAAGTACAGACAGGATTTTGGTTTTTGGAATATCAAAAATGGATTCCTTTATTAGTTAGTGATGTTATGAAAGCTGTCTGGTACAATAAAGAATGTGCAATCAAAGTGGAAGATCAGAGTTGACAGTTTTAAAATATAGCATTTTTAATTCAAATTAAAGGTGGAGTATGCACTTCTAATCTGATAGCTCTGATCTACATAATGAGTATTCCAACATGCCCTGTTGCATGTTTGTGCAGAGCACAGAGGGATGGGAAAGGGGAGGGGAGGTGGAAGGAAAAGGGGGTGATGGGAGTGAGACGGATATTTTATCTAGCACATGCTAAATATCAGGAATCATCTCCAGAATCGCAGACTGCACCTTTAATGAGAAGCGCTTTTAGTGATAAAGCACAGTTGAAATATGGTGCTTACTGAGTTTAAGCTAAAGCTCCGGCCTGGTTTCTAAAACTGTGACTTGGGGTCATGAGATTCCTTGCAAAATGGGAAACACCTAATGGACTTATGGGACCTTCACCCTGATCTCCATGTAATAATGGGTCACAGCTTCACAACACTTTAACAAAATGTGAGGTGGCACGTTTGCAGCTGTGCATTTACAAGCAACATCCTACTATTTATTTGATGAAAATGTGATTGGAAAGCAGTACATCCCATGAGGAGAGAGAGGCAATAAACCATCCCTAGCATTTGTCCCCACAGGCTGTGCATGTGATCAACTCATCTTGTGATACAAGCAGTTTTAGAAATTTGTCAACAACACGTTATCCAGCTCTCACACCCTGCTGAAAACTTCAGAGCAGCTTGCATGCAATTTAACCTGTCAACACTCCTTGTTTTGCAGACTGTGTTCCCACATGTTGAAGAGGTGGAGCTGCACAATGGACCACAAAGAGAAAATTGTTGAAAGAATGAACCAGTGCATTGAAAATGTGAAAAAAAACTTTAAATTGTACGGGTTACAGAAAAATAAAACGATAGCATGAAATATAATTATTGTCAAATGCTCTCAGCTTTAAAGAAATTCAACGTCTCCTTGCATGCCATCAGCTAATTCTGTGGGGATGTCATTATCATGTTAGCTGCATCCTAACTTAAGATCCCGAGATATAATATATAGAGTGTGTGACTGTATGCTCGCCTCTGAGGACACAAAAAGAGAGTTGGGGGTTGTGGCTTGAGAAAATAAGACACAGATGTGAAGCACAAACGGGGTTGAGAGAGTTTGGTTACAAAACTAGGTTACCAAATGCACTCCTTTACAGCTTCCCCCTTCGCTCCACCCAGCACGTGTGTGTTTGTGTGTATGTGTGTGTGTTACATAACCAGCTGATTGCAAGCCGGTGCCTGTCTAGTCTCCCAACAAAGGGAGCTTTGCAGAATTCACTGCTAATCAGCACTTAATGTATTAGGCATTGTGAATTATACAAAGTGTCCTACAATGTAATGGATTAGAGGGAGTTACTTTCTCATAAAGCAGAGATCAATGCAACATTTAATGTCAAACAAGAGGATGTGGTTCATTCAACTCTCCGTGCTCGGTCAGTTGTTATAAAACTGAGAAGATTCCTCCTAAAATTTGAATGCTTCATGAGTTTTATAACTAATTGCGCTCAAAAAGAAAAGTGATCTGAGTGAGTGAGTGCAAAGAGCGATCAGGTTGCTGTATGAAACTCTGGTTATTTATCACAAATAGTGAACCTAATTTTCACAGTGGAGTCTTTAAATATCACTGCTGCAGAGCTCCTGGCTGTACATTAAATTTTCACTACAATCGTTTAGTTATCCAGCAAACTGTGACATGCTTTGATTTCTTATTCAGATGCAGTTTATTGGCTCCCAGATGGGCTCCTGGAAATTTACAAAAGTCCTCCTGATCTCTTGTTTCTGGCACGTTTTGCGGGGCTTCCATGTGCCATATGGTGAAGGCATTTGCCCTCTTACCAAACAGGTGTTTTGATAGGCCGGTCATGCCTGAACGTTTGTGATGGAGGGAGGGAAGGGGAGGGGTGCTAAAAGAACCCCATTATGCACCAACTCTCCCCCCCCTCCCCTCTTACCCTCACCTCCCCTCCTCACCTTCTCCATCCACACGTGCCAGTTGTGTAACAGCAGTGATTCGCAGGCAACTGGGTGAAGGCCAGAGAGTTTTTGTAATGCAGAAGCGGCAGGAGGGAGGGAGGAGACAGAGGAGGGAGGAGGCGATGGGGCAGCAGCATATAAGAAGCCTCCACTGGTCGTACCGTGTTACACTGTCCTGATACTTCTCATCTGAAGCTCAGAGCATACAAAGAAGAAGCCATGAGGAACGCACTGCTGAGGATGCTGGCTGCCTTGATGTGCACGCTGGCCGTCTTTGCAGATGTCATGCCTGTGAAAGACTTCAACCTGGAGAAGGTAAGAAAAACATTTAATTCAACTGGAAAAAAGTTGAAGAAAGAGTTATTAGCTTGATATGTTGAATGCAATCATGTAACCTTAAGGAATATTAAAAATATAAGGGATGCTGTGAATGTGCAGTTTGGGTAACTTCTCCATTACTATTCATTGATTGATTGAGTGAGGAGAATACTCATCATCCCCCTTCTGTCTTTCTTTCAGATGACAGGCAAGTGGTACATGGTTGGCTTTGCTACCAATGCTCAGTGGTTTGTGAGCCACAAGGCGTTGATGAAGTCGGGCGTTGCTCAGTTGGCGCCAACTGAAGGAGGAGACCTGGACCTCTCCTACTCCAACCTGAAGTAAGTGATTGCTATTAAACTAAAACATCCTTGTGATTGTTTTTCAAAATAAACTGACCCTGGTTTCTCTCTCTGTTTTTCCAGTGCTGATGGTACCTGCTGGAGAATGACTCACCTGGCGAGGAAAACTGACACTCCTGGACGCTTCACCTTCCACAGCCCGGGTGAGTGGAGAGCGAACAAAACACTGAGACACACAGGAGAGATGTAAAAAGAGAGAAATCTAACAGCATGACTTTGGTGTATTTCTGCATTCCTCAGTTTGGAACAATGACAACGACATGCGCATTGTCGAGGTTGTGTACGATGACTATGCTCTGGTCCACACCATCAAGACAAAGAACGAAGTGTCTGAGGTGCTCAACAAGCTTTACAGTAAGTTCTGCTCATTAGCATCACAGCAGCCTTCTGGGAAATCGTTTTACATTTGGTGTTTGGTACACTCGGAATTTGGCGAATGCTTAAGAACCTACACTGTGTTCGCAGGCCGTACTCCTGAGGTCAGCGATGTCCTGAAGCAGAAGTTCACCCAGTTCTCTTTGGACACTGGCATCCTGTCTGACAACATTGTAATCCTGCCCAAGAACGGTATGTTATGAACACGGAAAAATCCACCTCTTATCATAGATGCACTGTGATTGATTGTGTTTCAAACCTTTCCCTCACCTACTTCCTCGTATGTGTTGTTACAGCTGAGTGCCCCGCATCCTAAAGTGCCCCCATCCCGCATCCTCCGCCCTTCATCTCGCCGTCTTGCAAGTGCCAGGCTTTCATGTCATGGGGAGTCTCGTCGCCTTCCTCACTGTGATGTCTGCAGCATCACTAAGCTACACTAGGGGCAATGAAACTCAAGCATTTTCACTCTAATCCCCCCCCGCTACATACCAAAGCCCAGCCCTGATCCTGGTTCAGATTTCATGCATCTCCAACTTCTGCATTAACTGTGGCATTAGAGTGGAATGATAAAGGGCTAATTGTGAGAAAAAATGAAAGGCAAAAATAAGAATGTATAAGCTGTCGGTGTGTTTTGTAACTGCTGTTTTCTTTTGTAGTGTTTTTTTTCTTTTATTGAAATGAACTCAAAGCCAATAAAACTATTAAAACAATGTTTGTGGGCTCAGCGTAATTCTTTTTGTGGTCAGAAATTCAAGTGGAAGTCACATCAGGACTATTTGTGTTGCATACTGCCCCCTATTGGCTGATTAACTGTTTAAAACTACAGCTTATGCTACATTCTACATTATAAGGTGCATAGTGTTTATCAGAAAGTTTAGCGATGAGCTGCAATTATACACATATGTGGTTGCAGCACATATGGTTTAGATTAGGAGTTGATAGGGGGATTATAATGAAGTGTAGTCATACAAACTAATAACAGGGTGGCCTAATAATAATACAAAAAAATATAGATATATACAGTGCTTAGGTTTATTAGACCACCACCCATTTATACCACAGCTGCTCTAAATTAACAGCACTGGTAATTACCAAAATCATTTTTAATGTTTCTGTAGTGGTCAATACACCAGTATGTAGAAGCTCTTTAATCAAAATGACATTTTTAATGCTAAATTATAGTTATCCATTTACCATTTTACAAAAAAAAAACACAGAAGAAAATAGTAAAGCACATTATTATTACTTGATTATGATGTCAAATTATACTTATGTACTTGCATTCCTGAACAGAAAAATGAGTTTTAGTGGTTAAATGTTGCCCTTCATTCATGTCTGACTTCTCAGAGAAGCCCAGTGAGCCGGCTCAAATTTTAAAAAAGGGTTATAAATGAAGGTCAATTCAGTTTGAAATTCCCCAATTCCTATTCAAAATGCTAAAACGTGAGAGCTGAGTGTGCATTAAAGTACTTCATGATGCTGGATGGTATATACATACATGCATACATACATACATACATACATACATGTATGTGTGTGTGTGTATACAGTGCTTAAAAAGTTAGACAGGTGGTCTAATAAAGTTGGTATATATATAAATTTGTATGTCACACAATAATGCTTGTATGCTGAATCAAGGATTTCACTGTCTTGAGGACTTGTCTATAAAAGCTGCTTTATTTTGTATACCTTTTTAATCTTTTATTTTGTTGTGTATTTGACTTGGTTCCACACATTTATGTTTTATTGATTTGTAAGTGTACTTACTGCTAATTCCGTAAAGCCTGTTGTCTCCTGGTTGTTCTTAGACTGGTCATCACACTGCACCACACAATTGTTCTTCCTAATGGACCTGCACCACATTTCCACAAGAGGGCAGTATGTAATAAATGAAGCAAAAACTGACAATAATTTCAGTTATTTCAACCATAATTGCAGCCTAAGTGACCCAGTTCAGTGAATCAGTGTAGCTGTGATGAATTCCCACTGACTCAGTGTCCTCCTTTCTCTCTCCTCAGCCTCTCCAACTCTCTTTCCCTGGATGTATCTTAGACTCATTCTTCAAAATAATTCATTTCCTGCACCTCTGCTCTTCCTAATTATGATTTTCTTTTTAATTTTATGGCATATTCATTGAAATCGGGTAAATGAAAGCAAAGAGAATCACGATTATATGGTTAAATAGCAGCGATGTTCCATGACAATGTTACAGCCTTTTCTGTGACATGTATGTTAAAGTGGTGCGTAGAAAAAGACTGATAATAAAGATCAAACACTCTTTATTGAACTCAATAGAACCGAAAGCAAAACATATGGGTTATGGTTTTGTCTGTCGGTGCTGATAATCCATTATAATCTTTGTTAGGTTCAAACCGCATATCAAGGGTGTGTGTGTGTGCATGTTTATGTGTAGTCTGAGGAGTTAAATTAACAAAAAAAAAAGAATGCAAGTAGAGTCACTTATTTGCCTGAAAAGGTGTGAGAACAGAGTAAATCTTGTTTGAGGCCTCAGTAGAAGGCAGGCTGATCACCAGCTACCCTAATGTCTGATAAAGTGATCTACAGGTAACACTTAACCCCCGAGGTGATGATGATGATGTACAAATCCTTCATGGAAGAGTGCGATAGGAGCAATTTGACCAAACAGATATAGAAAAAAAAAAGCAAAATTCACAACAAAATAACAAAGTTGGCAGCTGGTTGAAACTGTAACACACTGTACTGTAAATGTCATGGTAAGGTAAACATGTAGGTAAACAATAACTGACAGGAAACAAAAAAAAAACATGGTTAGAACTTGCACATCTTTTGAATGCATGTTGGACAACAGTGGCACTGTAGCGTGAAGCTCAGTTCACAAAGCAGCCGCCTCCTCATTCTCTTCTTTGCTCATGTAATTGAACAAAACAGCCTTGACCCGTCGCTTTATCGGACACGTGCGTCACAAAGGGGAGATGTAAACATGGTGCAGCTCTCCCATGCGTCGGCGAAGCTGCTCCCGCCGCAAAAGCAGCCGCGCTCGCTAAAGTCTGCCTTCTTTAAGATTTGAGAGATTCTGAATTCAAAATCAAGCTTCGATCGTGATTCGTGGCCAATCGAACGCAGCACCATTTAAAACCAGGAAACGTAAAAACACCTGAAAACTTGGAGAATTCCATGCAGCAGCGGTCAAGTTTCTGTCGTAAGTTTGTGCTAAGTAGTGCGAGGCAAGGCGAAAACGGCTCAACACCCTGAAGGCACAATGGATTAAGAAGCCAATTATCATCTTAACCTCGTCCCAGGTATTGTTCAGATATTAACCGATTTTTATTTATTCTTTTGTTTCATGCTACTTCAGCCGCCTAATGCATGGAGTTTAGCGCGTCAATAGAACTCATCAAGTCAAGTTGTTCGATCTCGTCTCGTCTCTTCTGGCACTTGTTTTGTCCAATATTCGACCCTCACACATGGATGCATGCAACCTACAGCCCAACGTCAGTCTGAGATGGAACGCAAAATAAAAACCTCGCGAACTCGAACATTAAATGCAAAAAAAAAAAATCTGACGTAAGACTCAAGTGTTTGGCAAAGAAACAAACCGACAAGTCTGAATGAGTAAAGGCTCACTGGTTTCACCCATTCCGAATTCAAAGAAAGCTGCCGCGATGAGCCGAACCAACCATGGAGTGTCATGATTTCCCATCATGCTCTGAGAAACCCCTCTCTGCCCTTCCACAGAAAGGAATGTCCCATACAATCGAATGTCATAGGATTTCAACATAAAACTCTATATTTCACACATATATAATGCAATGGACAGACGTATGATATCGCTGTAATAGAGATATGAAACTTCTCATCAGTGTTTATGTAATTGGACTCTGAATAAATCTTTTGAGAAAAAGAGAAAAATAACACAAAATACTGTATTTACAAAGTGACTTTTGGCATCCATATTCAGCTCTATATTACCATAATATAAGTGGCACGTCAATTGATATGAGTGTTGACAGACTGGTGCATCCACAGCTTGAAAAATAACGAAAGGGTTTGGCATGTTGATTTGATCATTTTTGATATAAGATTTTTGTTAAAATATAAAATCAAAACGCAACAGGGACTGGCAATAAATCTTTGCTATCACACGACCCAGTAAGTATAATTATTTGTCATATACAGTATTCAAAGGACTCCTGAAAACTCCCAAGCACGATACAAAGAAGGACAAGCCGGTTAGTATATACATGTACAGTCTTTTATAGCTGTGCTCTGCAGAATTAGTGTCCCTCTTCTTTTTTCTAATACTCTGTATATATATATATAAAAAAAACCCAAAACAAACAAACGAACGAAAAAAAGATTTCTGTACACGTCTTTCCCACATCCCCGCCTTCTCTCGGAGATTATTGTCCTATTAGAGTAGCCAATCCTCCATCTCTCCTGTGATTAGTCATTTAATTAAACCCTCTCCATCTCTGTGGCAACTGATGGTCTAACAAATCGCTTCCTCTCCCAGAGTTCCATCACCGGCCGTTAGATGAACCACTCCTTCTTTGATTCGTCGATGGTCTCCGGGTTGTCGGTGCCGATGATGGCCGTGTCCGCTGATTCTGCGGCGGATTCCCCGCTGCCCTTGGCCTCGTTGGTGTGGTAGGTGCCTTTGTGACGGAACATGTAGCGGATCAGGAACACCAGAGTACATAAGATGGTGAAGATCACCACCGCAATGATACCTGCAGGACAGACACACATCAGGGATGTTTGAGTCACTGCTACTGCCTGCCTGTAGTTTATTCTGGCATCTTAAAAACAGCACCAGAGTGAGTGAGTTTGTGTCCAAGCAAGATTTAGAAAAACTCATTCATGCATTTTATTACTTGAACCACTTTAATAGAGTAATTGCTGGCCTCTAATGGGACTGATTATTTGCAACTCATTCTCAAAACGCTGCGGCTAAAATACTCACAAGCACCAATAAGACAGAACACTCTGATTCTTAGTTCCCTACACTGGCTTCCAGTGAAACATAAAATTCAATTCAAGGCTCTGCTTATTGTCCATAAGTGTCTGAATGGTTTGGGCCCAAAATATATCAGAGATATGTATTCTGACGACAAGCCTGAGAGATCTTTCCAGAGTTCAGACCAGACACAGTGAAATGGTGTCAAGTCATTTCA
>NW_007579398.1:0-58111 GCF_000690725.1 Stegastes partitus | reverse complement strand
CAGCACTTATATAATGATGTACCTCCGATGATGGCCGAGTCCCTGTTGACTCCATCAGGAATCACTCTCTCCTCATTGAAGGGGAACTCTGCATCTGAAAACAGAGAGAAAGAAACAAACAAGTTTTAACTTACGCAACAAGAATAGCTACTCTACATCCATCTGTGCACATGGGAATACCAAACAGATGGGCAGAGTGTTATTCAAGGTCAAGAAAATACCAACATGTCACAGTTCTGCCTACAGCAGCACAGAAATGATCTTTTTTTTTAGCAGTAAAAAGTCACAAGGAACAATTTCATGCATAACTTGTGCTGATTTATAAAGACAATGGAAACAACAGAATGCACTAATGGAGGAGGACAGACTTCAGCTCTTGCTTTCTTCTATACAGCCGACAGCTTCACTGAATGTAAACACGAGAAGGTCAACGAGACGGATACACATCATCCTTTGGGGAGCCGTTTGTTTTAATGTATGGCTGCATTGTTTCTTGTATTTCATTAAAGCTCCATCAGAGGCTAAGAGGTTAATAACACCTGCTGCTTCTGTCTGCCCACTTTAATTCTCCACGTACAGCCGTAATCTAATTGCTCGGATTCTCCCTCGATGCACTGAAGTGGAGAGTGAACGAGCGGACGGAGAAATCAGGGGTTGGGATGAGTGGAGGGGGTGCTGAGTGAAAAGGAGAAATATGGTGCTGTTGAAATCTCTTGTCCTCAATTCTCATTTCTTTTCAGAGGATGGCGATGCAGACATGCATAATCCAGCAGTGAATATACACATACAGTCACACAAAACATCACCCTGGAATAAGATGGCAGCTATTTCTGCCACTGACTGTATTTGCCATCGTTCTCCAGGGAAGTCAAGAGCATGAGTAAGAATCCGATGTAAAAAGCGGGAGGACGCTTTGGTCTGTCAGCTGTTCGCATGTATATAATGTCCAGAATACAATCAATCTGAAAACACGACACAAGGTCAGAAACAGGAAAAATCAGGAGATGACAAATACATTAAAAAATAAGAAATGGAAGAACAGGAATGAGAAAACAATAAAAGAAACAAATGCAAAAAAAAATAAAAAAATAAAATTGGAAGTCACACAATTACCATTACAAATGAGAGATGGAGGGAGGTTTGTATGAATTATAGATTAGAGCTATCTATAGAAAATGTAAGGCGAAATAAATAACGGATGATGGAGAGCTGAACCTGGAGTCTGGATCGATGGGCTGGATCAATCTGAGAGAGTTCAGTGCTCCCAAAGGCACAGTTGGCTCAGAGCCTGAGTAAGATGGCTGCTTCAAGAATAATGTCACTCAGAATACCGAATGCTGCGTTTGAACGTAGCACGAGACGCACAGGACTGACACGACGGAAACAGAGCGAGGCTGTGTTTGCATGTCAGGAGTCAATTATCGTGTACGTTGTGGTGGAACAGTATCTGCATATATGCATAGTAATGTGTGTCCTCATGTCTCTAAATTAGACGGGGGTCGTGTACCGGCGTCATGAATCACATGTAGAGTGATGGAACATGCCTCCAGCAACGCCAGTGGTGCAGCAATGCTAACACCAGCAAGCTGAAACACTCACAAGCATGTTCGCTGCAAGCTGACGATGATACCATCATTTCTGGAGGTATTTTGTTATTTAATGACGGACTAGAAAAGCTAAAATTCTGACCTGATGATGATGCTACGTGAAAAATTACTTACTATCCAAACCATGTCTCAACCAAATTTCATGGTAATCCATTCAATATATTTCACTAGGAGTCACAAATATGAATCTCATGATGGGGCTTAAGGAAAATCTAGCAGGAGTTAGCCTCTGATGGTGCAAAAATATTCTGCACAATGACAATCCATCCAGTAGTTGTTGATCCCGAGAAGCTACGACTGCAGACACAAACTGCATAAAGGTCACACTGTCGATGCCAAAAATGGGAAAAAATTGTAGTAAACTTAGAAATCTTTCTTTGCTACACTGAAGAGGAAGGTGACACTTTCTCATTAGTAGTTCAGAATCTTTCTAAGTTGATTTTGCACCACCAAAAGGCTTCTATTTCTATACTATTGGTACAGACAGGTCGCAGCATTGTGAGGGTCTATGTGGAAACACCCACCTGTGTTGTCCAGATGCCAGGGATCCGTTGCGGCAGACATTGGTGGGATGGTGAGTGGTGACGCCCCACAGTTGGACTCTACTAGTTTGCCCTGGAAAGACACAGGTAAGGTGGCTGCGGGCTGTTTGTCCTGCTGACCGGCTGTTGGCGTGGCCTGCGCGGCTGTTCTCAGTGCGGACTTGAGGGGGGCGACTCCGTTGAACTGAACCCGAGAGAGACACCCGATGAAACCTGGGGTGTTGTAGCGCTCGATGAGGACTGGGTCTATGTGTCCAGTTTCTGTAACGGAGACAAAGAATTGGAGAGGAATCGGTGAGAACATTAATCTGGAAGCAGGAGAGCGAAGACGGGTAGAAGGAGGAGGCAGATACATCGACTCTGACCTCTAATGCCAAATTATAGGATGAATAATGAATTAACACCCCCACCTCTCTCACAGTCTCCCTGCCTGTCTCTTTCCCTGCTTCTCTTTAGTCCTTATTCAGGGACAGATTTTGTAGGCTGTACATTACAAAAGCAGAGAGCACTTCAAGTCTAAATGGCTTGTGTAAATATCTTATTTTGCATTTATTCAATGCACCATCAAAGCATGTTGCTCACTCTGCTCTCTTAAGCAGATGCTGTAACCTTAAAAGAAGCCTTGATCAGGCTTTTGCAGACAAAAGGGTAATTAGAGCCCACGTGAGGTTTTATTTTTTAATCTATTTGCTGGCGATGAGGACTTTCATTTTATCTTTTTCATGCCCATCACTCCAGATCTGTGTAAACTTGACATGAAAGAATGTTCAAGAAGCTGCTGCATTGAGAAAAGCACAAGTTGGCTCGTTGCCTCTTGCTTGACAGACGTTACTTTCACTTGTGACAACTACAATAACTTATCGCCACGGCAATCCAGATGAATTCTGATACGCCTGCTCAAATGCAACAATTTGTCCACCTCCCTCTCCTTTGATTTTCATCTCTCTTTGTTTTTCAAAGAGAATCACTTAGAGATGAAGCAGCGCCTGAACTGCAGGTCGGTCCAGACGGTCCAATATCCCCTCCTCTTCAGTCTGTGGATTATATAGGGTGTTTGCAGGTTGCACACAGCATATTTTCCAAATATTGATTTTTTAACTAACAGTGAGTTGGAGCTGGAAAGAGGTGACTGTGCAGTAGTTTGTTCTGTCTGAGCTGATGTTGCCTGAGGTCGTTCTTTGGAAACAACCTAAAAGTGTTTACTTAGAATCATTGTCTGTCTACTTCCATCTCACATCAACCATCACAACAACAATATAATAAACTCTGACTTATTCACACACACATAGTTGTGTCTCCATCACTTCAGAAATCATCCCATTGAGCTGCACTCATTTGAGACTAATCATGACCACTACCTGCCCATCTTACGTATTTGTGTCCCCACAAAACAAGCAACACAACTCCACAGACACACTCAAAAAACGTTGGAGAAGATGTGAGAGGTGAGTAACTGCAGGCAGCAGCAACAGAATGATGAAAAAAAAATCCTTCTAACACCTACAGTTCAGTAAACGGTGCATAAAACAAACATCCTCAGACGCACTCCTCCCCGGCACAAACCTGGACCGATTCCAGAAGAACTGTCTTTGACACTTCTGCAGAGCTGCAAAATGTATTACTCCTTCGCATGAACTCTTGTTGTAGGCACAGACGGAGCCAGGTTTTAATTTTTCCATGCACGGCTGCTCCTCTGCTGCACAACGGTGCCACACCCAGAGGACAGTGTTTGGACAATCCCATAGAAAAAATATGAACAGGGGATGACTAACTAGAGTTCTGTGTGTGCACGCATGTGATTATTTAATGAATCCTGTTATGTTAGATGATGAGGCTCTGAGTATCTGGCTTATAATGTGATTCTGACTCTTTATTCCATTTTAGTGGGCCCAATACAGGCATGTGTGGCTGTATGCTATTGATTCTGCTGCCAGGAATAGAGCTCAGCACTATCTGAATCTTCTTCGCATTCATCATCTGACCAGACCTCCTACAGACACTTACACTGTGTGTATACAGCACACCGTCTCTGCTTGTGTGCTAACTGTTCTACCGAGACTTGATACAGGCACTGCAGTTTTTCGTACACCACGATGTGAGAGTCAGGATTATCGACTGATGCTGTTTATATATGTGGAAAGCTGTAACCAAACCGCAGCTCAGCATCACCTGTCTGATGAGTCACTGGTTAACCCCTTCTGCAGGAACAGACCTTCGCACCTAGAGAACGGTGTGGAACTGCGTATGAATTTGCATACGTGTGGGGGTGTAGAAGATAGGTGGAGAGGCAGACACAGGAGGGAAACAAGTGCCTCGCAGCAGTACAGTAAGCGCAGCGAGCAGATTACCGATAACAACGTGAAGACAGAATATGAATATGAATACGAGTCCTCTCTCTCTCTCCTGTATGCCTGAGCATGTGTTGATCACTGCAGAGGCCTGTGTGTGAATGCTAATAGGCTCTCTGTTGGGAGAATAACAAGCTGCTTTGCATATAATGCCATATGCAATGCACATAGCAAATAGCCAACAAGATTCCCTTAGAAAGCAGCATGTTTGTAGTCCAAGTAGCGCTACTCCTGAGCATCACACATTTCATATGAATGATTGTCAGTGATTAGAGGCCTTAACGGTTTTAATGCATTGAAGGGGAACATTACATACATGTCTGCACTGTCTGATACAGTACAGGAAACTTGCCTCACAAGAATATAACCTTTGCGAAGTTCTGAATGTTTTATTTCAGCTCTCACTTCTGATGAACCTCATAAGTCTTACAGGGAAGAAGTTTTAATCGACAGTTTGTCCATCCTCAGTTCTTAACAACACACTCATATAACAACATCGACAAGTAATATCATCTTGTACTAGCCAGTCACCACAAGCTGATCCTATGGCTTGTAATTCCTTTTATTGCTCACCCGAGTCGCATCTTAAGGAGCTTTTCAGACTAATCAATAAAACATGGGCACGTACACAAACCAACGGGCCTCCACACAGCACTCATAATTAGAAGCGAAAGGAGACTAATCCATTGGGCTTGCAATAATGAAATGTACCATCATGTGATGTATAGATCCATTGTTGTGCTATACCATACGTGACCCTCGACACATCCAGCTCGACAAAGCACACACACACATTGTCACAACAGCAACAAGGTCAGCATGTTGATCAGAGAATTGCACCTTCTGATGGTGTGTCACCAGGGTGACCAGGGACATCACATGAATAATTCAAAAGGTGAGGCAGCATATAAAGCTTTGGGGAGAGGTCTGGTGGGAGAAGAATGGGTTTGTGGGGAGGGGGCGCGTGTTTTCGGGTGGTAGGATTGTATGAAGGGGGTGACAGAATCGGAGCAGCGGAGGGGGAGGGTGTGGCCGCCTCTCCTGGCAAGTGGATAGGTGAGAGACATGAGAGGGGGGGATAAGAGTGGGTAAGAAAGAGTGATAAAGAAATGGGATGACAAGGAGGGTGCTCAGACAGAGGGGTGGGGGGAGAGGAGATCAAACACAGTTGCCATGGCAACAAATGGAAGCTGATTTAGGGGTGAGAGGAAGAAAAAAAAAAAGGGGGGGGGGTAATGAAAGTATGATGCATTTGAGACACATCAAAGGAATATTAATATGAATCCACCCACATCCCTTGTACTACTAAAACAAATAAGTAGCATGCACAGTCACGTGCACAGCGTCTGGTTGGTGGTAACACATAGAGGCCAGACAGAGAGAGAGAGGCAGACATGCAAGGAATTGGAAAACACTGTAGGGATGCACTGAAAAAGAGGGGGAAAGGGCAAAGCTGAGTGAGGAGTAGAAACAGAAGAAATCTACTGAGAGAAAGACAAAGTGCTGCCACATTGTCTTCAGATTTCTGATTTTAACATTCGTTCTTTCTTTTCTTCATATCATTTAAGTGACCCACTGCAAAGTTTGGAAGTAAAATAAAAAAAGCACAGATTGACTGCAACTTCTTCTTCTTCTAACACTGGCTTTAAACGTTGTGGTCTCCCCATAAGTATGAATGTCCAGAGAAAACAGCATTGAATTGAACCAAACTGAAATGAACTGCAGTGAATGGGCACAGTGTGTGTGTGTGTGTGTGTGTGTGTGTGTATGTGTGTGTGTGTTTTTTGGGGGGGTGAACAGAGAGTGATAAATTAGGAAAACAACAGTGAGGGAGGTGGAGAGAAACCAAAGAAGGCAGATAAGAGCTGAAGAGGATTTAAGACTGTGAGTTTCAGACCTGAAAAAATACACATGTGGTTGCAACACACCCATACTGAACACACACACACACACGCACACGCGCACACACACACACACACAGGTGTATTCGTCTCCTCCTCGATCAGGATGTTGGCTTGTACGGATGCCAAGAAACACAGACGCAACTGAGACGTGTCAACGCACCAGACCCGGAAAATAATTAATACCACATTCTCTGTGACGACTCATTTTTCCATCTGACTCAGACACACACCAGCAATCCAATTAATCCAGCAGATGGGGGGGATTGCCTTGAAAATTCAATTGCGTTATAAAAAAAAAAAAAAAAGCCTTAGAGCATGAAAAAGAAAGGATCCACCTCTGCTACAAAATTAATTTACAGTTTACCTTGCAGTGACTCACGCCGAATTCCTGAAGCACTCATGCATGTGCACGCATACAAATGGAGACAAGTATTCACAGAAAGCTGTGTTTTTACCTGTGTGGAGTTTGTGTCTGGAAACAGTTTGTGAGGCTTCTTCTTTCACTCGTTCTTCCTCTCTGTTATGTGGATCTCCTAACACAGTACCACATTGGCAAGCATCTCTCTCTCTCTCTCTCTCTCTCTCTCTCTCTCTGTATTCCTACCTCCCTCTATCTCTCTCTGCAGTGCAGTCCCACCCCCACTCTGACACAGCAGCTGGAGAAAACCTGGATCCCGGCTAAACACTGGCGTGGATCAGGACTCACCAGCCTAAAGTACAAGTAGTGGTGATAGCAGCCAGGAGAGGACGGCATGATGTCATCCTTTCACACACAGACACACAAAGTAGTGAGCACTTACTTAGATTCATTTATCTCTTTAAAAAAAAAAAAGGCATACTGACATTATAGAGGTTATAGAACCACCAATCAGAGACACAATGCTTGGAGAGAGATAAGGGAGAAAAAGCAGCCTGTGTGATCAGCCTTATCTAACATCAGGGTTCATCAGCGCTTTAATCAGAGACAGGATGTCTTGCGGGTCTGAATGCAAAGGTCGCAGCACAAAAGACGGCCATTGACAAGCTGTCCGAGAAAGGGAGGAAATTGATTGAACTTCATGCTTTAGAAAATGGTCAGCAGTATACGTGATTGGTCGGTTTTAAAGAGTCAACGCGCTCTGCCTCGCTGTATTGTATGGCTCAGTGCTGAATCCTCAAAAGCCAGAAAAATCAGCAGCAGCAGGACAGCAGCCCGATAAAATGATTTATTAATGCACTGGTGTCTCGAGGAAACCTTTTTCTCAGCACGTTGCAAGATGTCAGTTAATATAGAAGGCCTGAAGTCATTTAATTTACCTGCTATGCTGCTCATATTTCTTCTTTTAATTTAAATAAAACAGGCAATAAGTGCTCCCAAGATATATGGACCATTCAAACGATACACTGATTTTTACATATACTCAAGTTCATCCAAGGGCGTTCATGGTTCCTGTTTTTTAAAGTACACCTCCTATGTTTTTACACGGTTTAATGCAAAGTTTGACTAAATATTCTAAATTCAACAACATAGATCCTGACAGATTGATGTATTTGAGGGATTGACGGGAAGTTGCTTTGCCTTGCTAGGGAAGTTATTCACAATTTCTAACTGCAAAAACCTCAAATGTCAATACAATAAAAAGCATTGACGGCCTTCTTTCCTGTGTATAAATCTTACAAGAAAAAAAAAAAGCATATCCATACTTGCTGTGCTAATTCAAACAAATATTCTATACATCTTTCTAGATTTAATATAAGTTGGATTTTTTAAGTGACAAAGTTATGTGAAGGACGGTATGCTGGCAGATGGAAATACACCGATCAGCCACAACAAAGTGCCAAGTGACGTGACTGACATTGATTATCAATTGATAAGTTCTGCTGCCACGTGACAAACAATGCTCGAGGAACACGACAAAGAGCTCAAGGCGATGATTCTGCCTCCAAACTTCCCAGATCCCAATCAAATCAAGCATTCTTGGGAAGCGATGGAATAAGAACAATCCATAGAGGCCCTACTTCGCAACCCAAAGAATCCATCAGTGCCACACACCATACAACACCCCTACAGGGGGCATTACCAACCCCAGATGAGTGAAAAGCTGTTTTAACGGCAACATAACATTAGTGTTTTAGTGGCTACACAGTGATGACTGTGCTTATGGTGCTGGCAAGACTTTACTTGTAGAGTTTAGATATTAACTCTATGAATAAACTTTATTTATAGGGCAGGTTCCTTAATGTTTAAAAAGTACTTCACAGAAAAAGCAATCGCTTCACATCATTCCCTGCTGGAAACGGCTCCTCGAGGGTCACAGTGTGTTTGAAGTGAACAGAAAGAGCCCAATTTAAAATAAAAGCATATAAAAACGCCAAAGCCGACAAAATTGCAAATAAGAGCTATTATGCCTCAAAGTTCCTCAGAATAAAGCAATTACACCTTGAGATGGCTGTGTTACTCTTAAAGCCAAAATAATTGGCAGCACCCACTGGGATCGACACATGAAATGTGTGCGGACAGAGTGAACAGAAAGAAGAGAGGCAGGGGGAATAAAGGATAGAAGGGAGGAATCAGAAATTCAGCGCGGTACTGATGTACATGTCCTTTACAACCAACCCTCAGGGCTACAATCATCTGTCTTTAATAGCACTTTCACAGTGTCACTATTTCTATCGCTCGCTCTCTGCCTTTGGCTCCGAATCTATTCCCTCAGATAGACGCACTCACATACCGTCCACGCACACACTCACTTGCACCGACACACAGGCTTGACAGATTTGTGGCACGGAGGACGGGGTTAGGAGTGTGCCTGCTGCTCTGGCTGATGTATGACTCATCTCCCCCATCTATTCCAGTGGGATGCAGAGATCCAGACCCCTACGCAATACATCAACCCACCCACCCACCACACTCACACAAAAACACACACCCACTTGTGTCATCATCACTTTAGAGGACATTACATTGACTTACAGGACGTTCACATCGTACAGATGTACCCGAACCACAACCACTGCTTGCTTAACTATAACCTACAGTCGTCCTGTACAGACATGCATCTTTATGTCTAAAAGATGCTGTAAAAGTGACAAAAATCCTTTTTAGACTTCTTATCTTGTTCCAGCAGGAGTCCAAACAAAAAGCCACAAATACTGAGATCCTTGTGCAGAGAATACAACTAAGTTTTTCTAACTGGCAAATGTTGCCGGCTATTAATCGACTTATTTCAGCCCTTGCCTGCCCCGTCCTTTTTAGTGTGAGCTTACAGTTGTCCTCAAATATATTCTACCCTTCCATTAAAGAAAAGGCAAAATTCACAATAGTCACTCAAATAACGAGAAACTGAAAAAAGTAATAATAAATACAAATTTTCTAAATTATAATTTAGTGAAATAAGACATTGCTTTTGAATTGTGGTTGAAAAGAATAATAAAAAAAAAAAACAAACGAAGCTTTCCTGGACAAATTAGAGCACTTTGCTGATGAGCAGTGGGCCAAATCAAAATACCTGTCAACAGGTGCAGAAGTGTGACTGAGAGTTACAGAGAACACTTGATTGCAGTGATTGGCTCAAAGGGTTGTTCAACAAAATGTTAGTTTACAGGTACCATCATGCGAGTTAGCTTTTTTATTTTTTAAATATTTCTGTTGAACCACAATTCAAAAACAATGTCATGACTTTCATTCAATTTTTATTTATTATTATTTTTAGTCAATTTCAATTTATTTCAGTGACAGCTGTTTTTTTTCTTCTTTAATGGGAGGGTATGAATAAATTTGAGGACGACTGCAAATCTAGTCTTCAGACTAAGAATCCATCATTTGTGTTACAGGAACAGAGCCAAGTTACACAATGTGTAAATGGATTCATATCTGCACAACAAGAGTGGTACAAGTATACAACATCATAGATACGTGAAAGGAAATACGCACACTTACACCTTCACCCTACAAGCAAAGAGGCGCTCTTGTTGAACACTGATGACAGGATACAGTTACCTCCACACATACACACACAGCATACTGTTACATTATGGCTGCAGCAATTACTAAAGCACACAGCATGTGACAAATCTTCCCTGCATTTCATGATCAATACTACTTTAGCACAGTTACCCTTGGCAGGAAAAACTGAGTTATCCACACTAGCAGCTATAATACAGGCAGAATGATGGAAATTATACACAGTAAGACAGTCGTTGCTGTTTTATCTCTAAACCAGAGGGACTATCAGTCACTTGCTTTAAAGTTTTGTTAACACAACAGAACTCCTCATTCTGAAGCTATTCTAACTTTACTGCAAGCACAGAGGCAGTGTTTTACATGAGTCTACATGAAAACAGTTGACTGTTATAGCAACTCGAGCTGCATGAAGCAGTTTTTTCATGATCAAAAAATGTGTTCATTATCCTACCTAATAATCAGGTCCTTGTTTGGAATATAAATCCCGAGGCGACATTAGTTTTGTACAACTAAGGCATCATAATAGCATACAATTGAGAAAGCAGCAAATGATCACACTGCAGAGACCAGAAGTAAGAAGTCTCTGGTATTTTCCCTTGAAAATGACAATTAACTATTACAATAGTCGCCAATTACCTTCCCTTTTCTGTTCATGGATTCATCAATCCATTGACTCCTCATTTAGCTGTAATAGTGAGCTCCTTTATAACATGCAGCCTCAGGTCTGATATCAGACGGTCAGCTTGACATTTATAAGCATAAACCTAATACAAAACTGACTTTTATAACAGCTGATTTTGAGGAGAAAGATTTGAGTTTGTAATCCAGAACAACTGAAAGCCTCACAATTAGGTGAGTCCTGTCATCAGCTTCTAGCATCTTGTCCGTTTGCAAATTGAACATACTCGACTTTAAATAGAAATTTGCATCGGAGCTAGGGCTGCACAACATATTGTTTCAGCATCAACATTGCGACGTGTGCATGTGCAATACTCACATCAAAGGAGCTGCGATGTGAAGTGAGGCGAATCACCCCAGACACATCATGCTACATGTTTACGCTGCTTGATAGGAAAGGAAAACTCACACAGGTCTCATTTTCCTCGACTAATCTACAAGAGAAGTCTGTCTGATAGAACACCATTTTCTCCAATTTAAGGGTTCTTGGATACATTTTACAAGACATATAAAGATATGCAGAGCGAAGAGCAGGAGAGGAATACTAAGAAAGGGTTGGTTGCAAAAAGAACTTCAGTAGTACACAAGGCAACATGACTAATTGGTTTAAACATTTAGATCTGCACACAAAGCTCTGCATGATGAGCTCAAAACCAGATGTGAATGCAAAATCCAAAGCAAAAAAACACTAGTTTGGATGCCTTTGTTAGTGTTAAACCATATGAGAAAGGCTCCAGATGTTGTTTTGAATTCTCTATGCAGACCTTACAAAATCACCCCAGTCATTTCCTCAATGATGAAGTAAAAAAAAAAATCCTGTATTTTCTTTTTATATTACAAAATACGTATCACAGTAAAAAAAAAAAAAAATTGTAATGTCACTTTTTCCCCTCAATATCATGCAGCCCAAACTGGAACAGTCCATGTCATGCACTCATACTCAAAGAGTGCACCAAAACTTGCATGTGTTTCTACTTATCATCAGCAAATTTTGCACTCACGTCCTCTTTTCACATTTTCTTAATTTGGGTGAGACGGCTGGAGGTCAACTGAAATAAATGAGTCACACACCAGAAATGATACACATTAGCTGTGGCGCACGCTCGAAGAGAATAAGACGGAAAATACAAAAAAAAAAGTGCTTTTTGAAAACAGTCTAATGTGATACGCATAAGCTAGGTAGGCCAAATTGAAAATAAAAAAAAGAGATATTCCATTACTGTAGGGGTTGATTATGGTGTTTGCAGCCCACAGGCTAAATGTAAGACCAGTTAAAGAATGGATGAATAAAATGTTATCGGGCTAATGGGCCAACTGAAATTACAATAACTGATAGAACCTGTTAGTGTTTAGTTTGTGAGCAGATGTATAAGTGCTGCATTAATGTGAGTTTGACTGAAAAAACCCACGCCTTTCCTTTGTATTCCTAATGATTATAGATGTGTTTGTGTATCTGTGCATGTCTTCCTTTGTATCTCTCTGCTTTTCATTGTTTACTTATTGTGCTTCCTCCATCTTTTTCCAAGCCATCTAATCCCATCCCACAATCAGCAGACTGTGAGGTGACAGAGGAGACATCGTTGTGATCGGTGTGTGTGCGTCTCTGTTTGTGTGCTGTACCAAACACAGGGTCTCTTTCTCCCAGAAATAGAGAATCGGATAGCTCGGCTGTCTGACAGCCTCTCTTGTCTCTGCGGTCCAAACACAGAAATGGAACAGATCTGATGAGATGTTCAAATGCCTGTATTTGTTCTCCCTGCTTTCTTCCTCTGTCTGATCGCGATATTTCTGTCACCCTTCTGTTCTCCTCTTCTTCAATGTCATTATCTCCTGAATCCTTTTTCTGTCTATCTGGTTTATAGTTATGATGAGTGTAGAATGTCAGTATGCTCAGTTTTTATTTATGTTCCAGGTTGCATACAACGGAATCGGGCCTGTTTTGGCATGTGAGGTGACTTTGGCCTGCTTGTCCTTAAAACATCTGTTAGTTGGGTAAAGACGGAAAGCCTTGTTTTTTGTGTGTGTGTGTGCATGGCGGTGTATTCCCCGGGGTTTTCGTGGTGTGTGCACCAGTCGATACTTCTGGCTGGTAAGTGAAGTCAGCCATTACTTCAACCTCACTGACTTTCTCTGCACTTGTGGTAGAGGACAAAAGAGATGAGTGGAAAAGAAGGAAACAGCGAGTACAATAGAATGCAAAAAGGTGCAACGAGAAGACACAATTTTCTATCAAATGTATATCATGTTTTATCAGGGAGGCTGGCCAACCACATAGCCAGAGCTACTAAATTGGGGAATCTAAACAGGTTAAGGAAAGTCGTTATTGGTAATCAGGATAATGAGGGCAATCAGTGCTTAAGGTGTTTGTCCAGATGATTTAAGCCTTTGTTAAGTGTGAGATTCAGGACTGTTGACACTGCTTTCTACAAGTAGTGTGTCAGAACCTAAACAGTCAAACCAAGACAAAAATCCACCATTATGTAGTTCTGATGATAAGCTAAGCTGGTCATTGTGGGCATTGAGAGTTGATGCTAAGCTACCAGATATCAAGGTAGTTTAGAGCTGCAATAGCGAGTCCTGCACCTCGACGGAAACAGCTCCATCATGGCTACAAGGAGAAATAACTAAAAAAAAAAGGTCTTCTGTGCAGTATGATATTAATTTCTTGCATTATTTATTTTGCAAAAAAAAAAAAAAACAACAACCCTGGAATTAAATTAGACAATATTTTCCAAGTGGCCCCAGGAGTTAAAAGTCATAGGAAAACATGGTGACTATACCCACAATATGTATTTTCCTATGAATATTTTAAATTTACTGTCATACTTGTCTCCTTTCTGCTCTGTTTAAACACGTCTATGAATTTTTGACATGTGGTCCCAGTTGAGTCACTAATGACCTCTCAGTTGTGCTGAAGAGCAGAGAATTTTTATTTAAAAAAAAAAAACAACAACTCTGAATCAGCAAATTATTTTTTAAACAAGACATGTAAAATAAAATGAGATATCACAGTTTTAAGGTTAACTTTTGGCTACTTGTGCGATGGAACTAAATGTCTTGCATGACTGGTACAAGAACTGTTGGACAGTTGAAGATGCAACAATTCTTTTTATTTTTACAGTTCCTGGCACGGACAAATAGTGTAATTCTGGTGATTTGGTTAACTAAAATAAAATTTGTCTTCAAGATAACAAGGCTTACAAACCTGCCTGCAGCTTTTGGGGTTCAACGGGTTAAATCCTAACATACATAAATGACAATGCAACAATTTTCATCTATATATTTAAAATGATCCTGTACATATTATAAGAAAAACATGGATGCAGCTGAAATCATGCACTGCACCACAGTCCCCCTGCAGGCCTCTGGCATTCTCTAGTGGACAAAATGTATCAGTACAGTCTCTTTTGGAAGAGAGTGAAATTGAATAATTTATTCATCCATCCATCCATCCATCATCTATACACCGCTTAATCCTCACTAGGGTCATGGGGGTCTGGAGTCTAGTCCCAGCTGACTTAGGGTGAAGGCAGAGGACACCCTGGACAGGTCACCAGACTATCACAGTTAGAGACAGACCAAGCACACTCACATTCACACCTATGGATAATTTAGAATCACCAATTAACCTCAGCATGTTTTTGGACCTTGTGGGAAGAAGCCGGAGAACCCGGAGAGAACCCACGCTGCACGGGGAGAACATGGAGACTCCACGCAGAAAGGTCCCGGGTGTCCACAACGGGACGCAAACCAGCGACCTTCTTGCTGCGAGGCAACAGTGCTAACCACTGATCCACCTTGCAGCCCCTAATTTATTCATATTTGTTTAATTTTTTAAACTTCTTTTCTTGATATGCTTTTACTATTTATTAATGTTAATTTGTGTATCTATTGGGTTGTAGGAGCGTTTAAAACAAGATTTTTATGTCTTAGTGTTTATCTTTGCATCAAATTATAGAAATATAACAGAATGAAGTCAAACTATTTGATATATAGGACAAAGATCAAAACATAGTCACACACAGTTTACCTCTTTATTTTTTAAATCTGTTGTAGCTCGGTAACCCAGGATGGTTCGAATGACATATTCTTTAATGACTAGAATCTTGAGCTTTCTGCTGCTAAGAGCTAACTTGAAGCATGATAGGGTAAGCTTAGAGGGGTAAGCACATTCGAGACAAGCAGTATATAAAATATCAGTGCCTGTACATGTTGTACATTGTGAACTGTTTTGGAAAAAATGCAACTGTGAGCAGAGAAAGTTCAGACGAGGTGACAAACTCACCGTAGACTTTTCCCAAGAACAGCGTCTTGACCAGGTTGAACTGTGTGTCTGAGGCCTCTGGGAGGTTGTAGCTGACTGGAGGGTAATGATCCAACTGAGTCCAGATAGAGAGCGATAGAGACAGAGAGAGGGAGAGATGGGGAGATAATATATTAGCATCTGCATTTTAAAGGGAGTCGAAAACTCCTGACCACAGCATTTTCGAAAGACCCAGGGTAAGATCTGCATCAGCACATTAAGCAAAGTGCACAAGATGATGAAGAAAAGATGGTAATTCATTGCTGTCAGGCAACACGGAGGCACAACACAGCATAATCACAAGCTCGATGGCTCCCTCTTGTGATTGTCAAGCGTCAGGGAAGCTCCAAACAGACCAGTGAAGGGAATTCATCGAATCATTGGCGGTGATTTTCATGAGTCAGAATCAGTTTGGCAACAGAACTGAACAACTAGATAGAGCAGCTAGATAATCTGGACTGAGCAGGACTTCCAGACACATAGTCTCTTCCGTACTTGTTTTAATGTAATATATTCAGCTATATGTGCCATGTATTATTATTATTTTTTTCATTAATCTTTTTAAATTGGAAATACAATAATGGGCAGATAAGATATTGCACAAATTTTACCCCCTTTTTTTCTTAATAGTAAAATAAATCCAGGGTCCTCAAAATGGGCCCAAACAACCAGAATAATAGAACATTGTCTCTGACAGCAATAATAACAGAATGCTATGCAACATTAAATAAATCAACACACATTAAGAAAAAAAAAAACGTATAACGAGTATATACAGAGGTATATGCAGCCAAAATCTATAGAGACAGAAATAAATAAATAAATAAATCTATAAATAAAATAAACCTGAAATAAGTCTTAAGTACAGGTGAGTAACAATAAAGTACAGTAAATTAGATGACATAAATGTGGTAAAGGGACATCTAGAAGGTAAATGAAACCAAATTGAAATAAGGGGAAAAAAAGAAAAAAAGGGGACAGAAGGAGTGCCATGTATTGTTAATGTCAAGTCATGAAATACCATTTATCATATACCAAATATACTGTTAAGGGTTTAGATGGCATCCCCAAACAATGAATAATATTTGAGTTGTAAAAATGACTCAAAACCAGAAAATGTGTCGTCATCTGCAAAAATCCACTTGTGTTGCATCTTTTTTTTCATCCTCATCCGTGAACAAGGATCTACTGCACAGGGAGTAATGTCTATCAGTCTACAGTGCATCGAATGTATGGGATCCATTCCAAAACACTTGACACCATCGTGGTTGTTCACAAACCACATGATGAAAGAAAACTTCTTATCTGTAAAGCTGTTATTTTAGTCCCCCTCCTCTTTTGTTTAGCCAAGCTACTCGTGGCTGAAAGCAAACCGAAAAGGGATTTTCCACAAAGATCCCGCAAAAAAAAAAAAAAGGCTCTTCATCAGCATTTGAGATAAATGATCACACAGTAATTAACAACACGCCATTTCTAATGTCTGCGGTGGGTTCAAAGCTTTTCCCAAGAACTTAAAACGGGCAGAGAGAGAGGGAGAGAGAACAAGCATCATGTTTACAAAGGAGAGCACCAGTGGAGATGTGGGAGCAGAGAGGGTGATGGAGGGAGGGAATACACGACTTTAATATCCCTGCAACATAATTAACTTGTTATTGCTGTTTCAGTGAAGTTTCTAATTAGCTTGAAGGCTGCAGCCGGTGCTATTGACAAGAATAATTTCAACCCCACAAATTGGTTTCTGTGTGTTCTTGAAATAAAAGATCTTTCCGTCTTTCTTGTCTCTCAGCCCACAGGAGAACCGTATCTCGGCGTACAGCGGTCCGCCGAAAGCGCGCCCATGGGCCGGGCCGGAGGAGGAGGGGAGGTTGATTGAAAACAATGACTTTTGTTACCGCGTGTTTTACTGGAAATTTGTCCTATTGATGTGCTGAATAGCTGTCATGGCCTGTTAGCTGGGAGCGGAGCTGGACTGTCACTAAAGGGCCGAGATTAATGTGTGTGTGTAGTAGCTCTTGTTTACAGTTTTGAATCAGTAGAGTCCTCCCGTACAGAAAATTCTCTCAACCCACTTCCCCTCCAGACTCTTTTTTCTCCCTCTCTCTCTCTCTCTCTCTTTCAACACACACACACACAGCATATCCTAATTTGATTCTTTCCAAAAGCCTGGTCTCGGCGGAGCATTGTGTGGGTTTTGTTTTCCACGGTGACTGGAGGGTGGGATAATGGGGCACAATTAAATTGCGCTCAGCTTATTTACTTTTATCTGAGAAAACAAATTGGCTGCACAACCAGGGAGGGCGGTTTGAGTCTTGAAACCCCACAAAAAAAAAAAAAAAAAAAGGAGGTCCACAGAGGGAGACAGCCAGGGAAGAAACCTCATTTTACCAAACTTTGTCAATTACAACCGCAGTTACTGGGATCCTTTTCCTTGTTCTTTTTTTTTTTAACGCTGCAACATTTAGGCAACACACTTCTCTCCTTTAAGTGCTGCTGGTGCCTCTTTGGTTACATAAAGCTGACATAAGCAAAGTAATCAGGGGTAGGACAAAGAGAAAATTAACAATGGGTGAAATCCATTTCCTTAACTACGTGCTCAAAAAGAATCTAATTTAGCCAATGTGCCGAACTCATTTAGAGTACAGTGAGAGCGTCTTACTTTGGCACATCGCTTTCCTTAATGATATCTGAGGGATGAAAACACTCCCATCACAGATTTAACACCGGGCGAGCTAAGTGCAAACAAGAGTAGATTTTATTGTTCCCTCGAATAAATACTTTACCGTTATTTTCAAGTGAACTACCGAATTATCGCCGCTGAACCGACCACAGCAGCAACTGGTGGACAGGGGAGGAGGGGAGGCGACAGAGATGAAATGACTGACGCCTGAAGGGACACCTCGCTTTCATCTCCACACGCTCGCAGTGTGAGAGAAAGAGAAAGTCAGAGAGATGGCGAGATGGGAACTTATTTTAATCTCGCCTTGGCGTGCCTTTGATAGCGCAGGAACCTAACGAGACCTCACAGGCTGCTCAAAAACACTCACTCCCATGCCTGTGCGTGCGTTTCAGCAGGTTTTTGAGCTGCAAATCTTTGCCTTCAAGAAAGGATTCTAAAGGGGTTAGGTAATCTAAATGCATCAAAGTGGCCTTTGTTGCCATATTTTTTTGGGGTCTACTATCAAAAGGCTGTTTCTTTCAATCCCCTCTTCTTTCTCTTTTGCTCTAATCTGTCTTTTTCCTCTCTGGCTAGCCTTTGTCTTACCACTTGTTCTCAGCAGCGTCTTTAAACTAAACAGTAGCTTGTCTAAATGCCTTTAAGATTTGCAGCCCTGATAACGGAGAAGCGGGACCTCTGCAGCCCGAGGTAAACAGTCCACTGCTTCTTACACTCTGGAAATTGAATTTGATCCGCTGGCAGGCCCACCAGCATAACTGACTTTTATTGCATCTGACTCATATCTCTGCCTCTCACTCATTCTGTTGTCTCGGATGAAAACAGCAGCAACAAGGCCCTTTGATGAGCATGTAGGCAAAAATAACAATAGGCTGGTTACGTTTTAAATGCTGATGCACGTAATGACAAAATTGGCATTTGAGGCTTTAATGCATAATGCAATAATCTGTGATCGGATTTCAGTCTGAGGAATTTGCAAGTGTACATTCCAGGACAGTGCCATTCAGCTGAAACATTCAACAGCAGTTATTGAACATCTCAGCATTTGTGTTTATATTATATACGAGTGATGACATGTCAAAGAACTTCCTTAAGGCCCGAATCTCTAAGTAACTGTCAGACTATAGAAACTAGTCTGGTGTACTGGAGGTTCTTAAACTAATATTTAAAACATTTAAATAAAGAAGTAGGAATAACAAAGTGAAAAACCAGAACACTGACATTAGGAACAGACTGATTGTCGGCCAGGCTGATTATTATGGCCGATATTTGGCATTTTCACGATTATCGGTATCAGTATTTTTATGGACCGATTATTGATGAATTAAATGGTCCGATGCAGCCTCCTCTCTCTGTTGGCTCAGAAATGTCTCTCAACCAGAGACACAACTCACACCAAATGAACAAAAAAACACTTGCTGGTGCCACAAACCAGGAAATCAGCGTCTCTCTCATTGTGGCTAAGGCTATGCTAACAGCTAGCGGCTGCGTTAAAAAGCAGCCACAGTTGAACCTGGAGCAGAGTCTGAAAAACAATCATTAACCATTAGGTGTCAATTAAAAACAGTCACACTGGGGTCCTTAAGGACAAAAACATCCACATCAAAAACAATGCCAGAAAAACATATATTAATATTATTTTTTTAACTTTCAGTAACTTATCTCTTTTGATCTACATCAGTCATATTTATGAAATATTCATTCATTTTTAGGATTTTAACCCTTTCAATGCCAGTTTGAACACATGATGTCAACAAACAAAACAAAAATAGGAAAAATTATTTATTTTCCATATATTAAGTGGAAAATTCTTTTTTGTTTATCACATCCTGGGATGTGTCAGTGATTAACAACAACACTGATTCATCAAAATCATCAAAAAACACACCACAAAATTATATATACTACTACTACTGTTCTCTACTTTCAATGGCTCATTTTGTTTCACCAGCACTAGTCCTGCTTATAATTACCAAATACTCATTAATTTTTTAAAAAGGTTTTTAACCCTTTCAAAGCCAGTTTGTTGACATTTTGTCATTGTTGTTTTTTTAATGAAAAAAAAGAAAAGAAAAGAAAAATCAGTTATTTTCTATATAATAAGTGCCAAAGCAAAAATTATTATCTTGATTATTGCAGGCTGGCAAGTGTCAATGATTAACATTGATTCTGATGCATTATCATTTTTAATGCAGTGTAACATCTTAAAAAAAAAAAAAAAAGGACCTCAAGGACAAAAATGGCCCCTCAGAAACCCACTATAACTGCTATTTTTGATCCTTCTGCCATTACATCATGAAATCATGCATTCTATGTTATTAGGCGTTCATTCAAACTTGTCATTTTTACTGTCTTCCACTAGATTGTGTCATTTTTCCACATTTGGCCGATGAAGCGAATCCAGCCTTTATTTGTTTTGTGGCTTCCTGCTACATTATAGAGCACTGCAGGCCAGCGGAAAAAATGTTTACAACTTAAATGGTTTGTGGCTGTTGGTAAGGGTGTCACAGTGTGGTGTGTAAGTGTGTAATGAAAAATGTTCATGTGTGTGTGTATGTGTGTGACAGAACAGTGAAAGATTTAGAAAACAGGGAGGAGCAGCAGACGTAACTGTAGGAGACAAACGGATCAATCTCAGTCGATCCCACATAAACTGAGGAGAGCATCCTAATTGAATCCCTCCTATTTCTATTTTAAATGTTCAGTTACAGTCAGTGTTACTAATGAAGAAGCGACAGGTTCTCTGCTTTTACATGCTGTTAGTACATTACATGGAAAGTGTATTGGATCCAAATATCAGTCATCTGTCTTTCTTGATTGCCAATAATCAGGAACTTATTATAAAATTAAGTTTTGTGATCCCTATTTAGTTATGATTTTTATTTTATAGTGCTTGTGCACATATAAGCAGTCATACGATCCACTGTTATGATACAAATATCAATTAAAGCCACCCTGAGACTGAATTTGAACATTCCGTGGCTCATCAAAGTGCTCAGGAGATGTACACAGAGATCTTTATCAGGGATTCTCTGAACTCAACTGAACACATCTGACACTTTTAACAGTAGAACAGCTCACTGGTGACTGATAGCACCGCTGACAGCTCACTTGTGATGCACAGGTACTTTAAATTCATCACTGAGATGAACTCACTTTAACGGCAAGTAACAGAAACAATCATGATCTCATCACTATGGGGTTAATAACAGGGTACCGACCTAAAAATGTAATGCTTTCGTATGCTGGTTTTGTACTGAAATGAGCATATCAGCTTGGGCTAGCAGCGGAATATAACAGTGAACTGAACCCAGAGAGAATCCCTGCTGAATGCTGCAGCAATTTGAAGTGCATCTGAATTGATGTGACCACTTAGCATAGGAAAAAAGAGAATGAACTACACAGTGAGTATCGGTGCCCTAGAGTGCAGTCTCTTTTCCTTCCCAGTGTGCCGAGGGGCATGCCAAGTACACTTTGGGTGGGATCAGAAAGAATACATTACAATACATTATAGGGAGGTGTGGCCGGTCACATTCATTACTTTCATCCCCTTTAAACACAGGGCAAAGTGATAGTTTGGAAATCCTGCGGAGAGTTTGTCTCAGAAGAAATTGTTGTTGCACGAGACGTGCAGAGGTTCGAAATATGAAGACTGCAGATCAAACTGCACATTCAGCTACCTGCAGTGCGAGGCTTTATTGGCATCTGCATTGAAATAAAACGCTTTCGCTTCTACGTACGCTGTAGGAGGCAGACTGACAACCCCCGTTAGTGCTGTCTCCTTACTACCTAGTCATGCTCAGTATTTTCTTTTTGCTGTTGTTATCCTCCTGAGCAGAATATGTCCTGTTCCTCACTTCTCATTAGTGTGAGTTATAGTCATGGTCGCCTGCTAAAAGTAAATAAACTACTACTAAAAACCCTCGAGGTTATGTGAGAAATCAGGGGGTGGGAAGTATGGAGAGATAGGAGGAGAGTATTGGAGTGGACAGATGAATTAGACTGAATAATGCTGATTTTTTTACTTCTTCTTTTTTAGTGTAGCAGTGTGAAGCTTTTGTAGCGAGTCAACCTGACAGAATCTGACTCGTGCACGCGTGTCTGTTGGTATGCATGTCCACATCTGTTTACTCGTGGATATTAAGCACATGTTTGTACCTTGAAAAGAGCCCCGAGGCGATAAGGCAACATGAAAAGTTTTTGCTCATCAAAGTTATCTTCGTTAGCACACCTCCTGGCTCTACTTTTCAATCCCTATCTATAAATTTCATCTATTTTTCTCTCTCCATCTCTCCCCCACAGTTCCCTTGCTAATGTCTTTTTTTTTTTTTCTTAAGTCCAAATTACCACATCATGCCCACCAGTGTTCATCTTCGCTCTTAACACGCTTTAATGTTTAAGTTTTGAATCATTAAAGCATTAAAAAATAATAAAAAAACAACTCAAAAGATTGTTATTTAGAGTAGAGCCTGGGCATCTCTGAAGTGCTAAACTGGGAATACACACTTGGCAGTTAATAGTTCAGTCACACGCACTGAACACTGGGATGAACATCAATATCTCCAATCCAGACACAACCGAGCCAGACACAAGCAGTGAAATCACAGCGTGTGCACGTATGCATGCGCGCGTGCGTCTGACTGATGAGCAAAGGATCTTACAGTTGCTCCAATCACTTTCTGCGCCAGTAAAAAAGGGATGTGTTACGCTGAAGCACTCCCATCGGAGTGATCAGCGACTGCAGGATGTGATTTGCTCCGAAAATGAGGACGATTTCCATTGGATGTTTCGGTTTAATTTTCTTGCTGTCTGAATTTTTCACTGTAGGGTGTGAGCGTCGGTGATG
The DNA here is from genome assembly GCF_000690725.1 of Stegastes partitus. Lineage (NCBI taxonomy): Eukaryota > Metazoa > Chordata > Actinopteri > Pomacentridae > Stegastes > Stegastes partitus. The sequence continues at coordinate 35,266 of NW_007579398.1, read as the reverse complement.
AGATTCCAGGATGGATGTGCGTGCGGTGAAAGACATCCTTTCTCCCAGAGGTCTGCGGACTTAGGTAGAAGAGGAGATGCAATGATTAGAGGCTTGCGAGAGTGTTGTGATATATTGTTGCCTGCATCTAATTTCACGTAATGAAAGCAGCGCTGAAAACACTTCACTTGGTCCGAGGAGACGGTCGCATCTTCTCTGACATCAAAAGCCTAAGCTCAATATTCATATTTAATTGTTTCACTCATTTCCTTTTTGCCCACATGATCTAAAAGTGTTAAGTTAAACCTCCTGCAAACATATTGATCACATTCATATTATATGTTCCTGGAAATGGGCTGCAAGGTACTTGGTGGGTAGCACTGTTGCCTCGCAACAAGGTACAAGGTACGCAGGTTTGCGTCCTAGTGAGGACACCTGGGATCTATCTATGTGGAGTTTGCATGTTCTCCCCGCGCAGCGTGGGTTCTCTCTGGGTTCTCCGGCTTCCTCCCACACAGTCTAAAAACATGTTGAGGTCAATTGGTGATTCTAAATTGTCCGTAGGTGTGAATGTGAGTGTGCTTGGTCTGTCTCTAACTGTGATAGACTGGTGACCTGTCCAGGGTGTCCTCTGCCTTCGCCCTAAGTCAGCTGGGATAGACTCCAGCCCCCCCGTGACCCCAGTGAGGATAAAGTGGTGTATAGATAATGGATGGATTGATGTTCCTGGAAATACAGCAATTAAGTGCATTATCTCAACAAAGCCTCTCTTCATGCTCTATAGCTGCTTGTTTTCTTAACTTTGTGCAGTTGTGTGCTGAAAAAGCACCATTACATTCCCTCAATTAAATCACTGTTGCTTCACATAACTACAAGTATTTATTGTATTCATACCATGAATGTAATGATAGAGTAGAAAGGATGAAAGTCCACCGCTGGAGAATGAACAGACAATGAACATAGTTCTGAATGTAAGCAAACTGCTGGAAAATTGCTGCATGTTTTATACAAAGTTACACACAGAAGCTCTGTTCAGCTATTTCTCAGAGAGGAAATGAGTCAATTCAGTGTCAATTTAATGTTATAACTCCTTATGGCCACTAGAGGGTAGATGGTCTCCTCATGAGTGACTCAGGCTTTGTATCTAAGAAATATAAATATGCTCACTGTGTAAAATAGCTGAACTATAGAGATGTAAATCAAATTTTTAGAGTATGTAACACTTACAAAGCACAAGTGTCACTCTACAAATTCACAGTACACGATGTGCAAATATAGTATTTAAATTTCTAAATTCGACAGAAGGCCATGCATACAGAAATTTCTTGCTCACATCAAGAATCCAAATTTTTTACTCTTTCTCTTTTTGGATCTTATTTTAAAAGACAAGCCCCAAACTATTCATGCAAATACAAATGTATTCAGATCTGGATGCAATCAACCAGTAGCTTTTACAAGTGGTTGCCATCCATTTAGAGTCCTCTTTGAACTCGCAGCCTGCAGCCAAATTTGAGCATCTCAGCCCAGAACAAAGTCTGTAATAGTTTAGCTGAATTCTCACTCCATCCCTGACAGCTACCGACTAAAGCTCGGCTGTATTGATCTGCACTAAGCTGTTCGGCTGCACAGAAAAACACTCAAGAGCACAAAAAAACACACACACACAATGCAGATACACACACAAAAGCGTGAACACATGCCGTGCACACACACACACACACACACACACAGTCTCTCCTGAACTGTATCACATACCCTTAAATATTTGCACACAAGCAGCGGCGATAACACGACCGCATACACTCATGCAAACGCACACGGATCGATGCACTTTCTGTTGCTATACTTAGGCTGTCTACTGGAAGTAGATTAACAGTGGCAAAGGACAAGCAGTTTCATCACAGCAGAAGACAGAACAGGACACTGCACTCCCCTCTGACTTATTGGAAAAAACGAGCTAACGCTGGCTGGGCTTGTGTGATTGTGTACTTGTGAGCGAGCATATATATATATATGTGTGTGTGTGTGTGAGTTTTTTGATGATCCCTGTGCTTCGTGCTTTCCTGTAAGTGGGATCTTGAAGTTGAAGGTTAAGCCTTGTTTTGAGAGTAAAGCCTAGAAACGATGTGCTGCAGAGTGTGTTTGTGTGTTTGTACCTGGATGCTGATGCTTCTGTTGAGACGGGACATGTTGATGCTATGCGGCTGTCCATTGGCCAGGTTGCGTTGGTCCACATCGATAGCAAATGGCTCCCTCAGACCGCCCAGGTTGTACCGCACCTGCAGTGAACCTGAACGCACACAGGGCAGCGGTTTAAACCTGCGTTATTGTGTTTGATTGTGTGCATAAATTCTGATACACTAGATGGCGCTGTCAATTTCTGTCAATGACGGCCTTTAGATGTGCTGCACTCCTCACTAATGAGCAACAGTAAATCGTCTGCGTACGCGTGTGGATCTTACCGTTCTCTCTTAACACCACCGCCAGATAGTCCTGCGTCTTGGAGCTGACATACATCAGAATAGCCGGAGCGTTGGACGTGCTGAAACTAAAGGCCACGTCCTCCTTTGTTAGATTCGCTTCATACGGCGTCAGCTGGTGCGTCACAACCTTCGCGTCCTTACTGGCTCCTGCAACTGCTTCGGGCATGAAGTTGTACTTGATCAGAGTTCCCGCTTCAAAGAAACCCCCGACATCTGAGTGTGAGAAAAAAACAACTCAAATTAAAAAAATATTAATCCACATCCAAAATAGAATGCAAGCTGCAGCATGTGTGCCTAAAAAGTTGAGCAAGTAGGGAAAATACAGCAAGAAAGAAATAAACCTTCCATCAAAAGCGAGTCACAGGGAGCCACACGCAATCTCATACGTGCAACGACACAACAGGGTAGATGTATTATCTGGCCAGAAGGGAATAACACACACATAAATATGGCTGTGTTCAGAAGGTGTAGTAAGAGGGTGTTAAATTGCTCTGCTCCAGCATCTAAAAACCAAACAATACACTGTTTACCAGCACATTAACAAACCTAATGGCATATTTCAACCATTCCAGGAGGCTTATTGATTCTCCTAATCAAATGTTGAGAAGAAGCGACCTTATTTTTCTATAACCTACTTTCTGTTATGCAGCTTGTGTTTATGCGCGTGCACCATGTCTCAGTTAAAAAGGAGATAAAGGCATAATGCGCGTGAAATTACAGAGAATAGATTCAGGGGAAGCAGGGAGAATCAGATTGTGTGAATGTGTGTGTTAATGCAATGGAATATGCCTTTACATGTTCCCTCTGTGGTAGCAGAAATGTGTAACTACACTCCCTTACAAGTGCAGAATTCCAAGCGAACACATTTATGTATCTTATTTAAAGCTTCACTTCACCCATCGTCTCCCACCGGACGCAGTACAATAAATACTTCAAGCTACTTAAATTTAATAGAGGGCTTATTACTAGAAAATGGGCAAATTCTCTGACTGGTATTGTCGTACAGGCGAACCCTCGCCTTCGTTCAGGTACACCACAATTTTATCCTTTATTCTGCTGAGCACTGATATAGTTTCAAGCCTCAGAAGTCTGGAGAGACCCATTTTATCAATTGTTTTGTATTAACCAGGCAGAGCGCTTTGAAAGGGTCTGCTTCTTGCTTGGTTTTTTCTGATGCGGCTGTACTGTTCGCTGCCAATTCGTGCTGCTGGGTGTTGACTGAATAAGAGCTCGTGCCCTCTTTGTCCTGAGTATGGACAGATGGTCAGATCACCACCAGGATTAAATCAGATAAAGTGTAATATTTCTGTTGGTGAAGGAAGCTTGACAGAATTCGTTAGATTAGTTAGGAAATAGCATGTGAATAAACAAACAACGAAACAGATTCATGTGGAATAAATCAAAGAAAATAAAGTTTTCTCTTTAAATCACACATGAATGACTTTAATGTCGTATGTTAGATAAGATAAGATAAGATAAGATAAGATAAGATAAGATAAGATAAGATCTGCCTTTATTAACCCCACAATGGGGAAATTTGCAGTGTTACATCATATGCATACTGACAATAAAAGGATTCTGATTGTCACTGATTGAGGCAGAGTGCAGCATGCAGAGGGCAGGGAGACAGCACTGCTCATTCATGGCGAAGCATCAAAGTTCAGAGGGCCACGAAAACAATGTTTGACGAAAACTCACCATTTTTTGGTATGAGTCATCATCAACATCTAAAGGCTCACAACAATTGAGGTCAATACGGTTAACTGGCTAAAAATAGCACATAAAAGTGTAAAACATGTTCTTTCCTATTGCCAGCAGGTGGCGCTACGACTGTGAATGGATATTGGCATATGGATTTCATCTGGGCAGGACTGTGATCAAGTATGTAAAGTTTGAGGCAGATTGGAGCATGTACAGGGTAGTTAGACATCCTTCCTTTTTGATGCCGAATGACCACAAATCAGAAGGCCGTCACGGCCGCACCCTTCAACGAAATGCAGAGCTTTTGATAATTTTTTACCTTCAAGGTGTACTCTACATGCTACCCGAATTTCAGCGCTCTGTGACTTACCGCCCAGGAGGAGTTTGCTCAGGGTGGCGAAACGAACAATCCAAAATGGCGGACTTCCTGTTAGGTTAGGTGAATGGCCACTGCTGGCTTTTTTCTGTGTCCAGATGTGCTGCATATGTTTACCAAATCTCATGGATGTAGGTGAAACCTGCTGCCTGTAGTAGATGTTACAAATGTAAAACTAATGCAGGGGGTGCTATGGAGCCATTTTGACACATGTGCTAACGACCAAAAAACATTTTCGCCAGTCCTGATGTGTGTGCAATTTTTTGTTTAGGCCCACAACAACGCGTTAGTTTTGTGCAGAGAATAATAATTCCTTGCATTAAAATCGGGTCCTATTACAATAGGGTCCTATGCACTGTAGTTCTCAGGCCCTAACAAGGAAATACAACATGTACTGGTGATTCTTTCATATGCGGAAATTCAAATTTTTGCACAGACATTGCACATCTGGATGCAGAAAATAACGATATTTCACATATGCGGATAAACAATGATATGGCACAGTTTCTTGTATATGTATAAGAAACTGACATTGTGCAGAGTTTTGTACAAAATATTCATAATGCACTGGTTTGATGATGTTGCTCCAGAGTGAAATATGACAGTTTTTCTATGTGTGGTCTACTGGGAGCGGTGCTGGTTGTACAGTCTGACAGCAGCAGGAAGGAAGGACCAGTGGTATGTTTTCGACACATACTAACGGTGAGGCAGCCTGTCACTGTAAACATGACATCTCTATTTGGAAGACGGTTCAGACAAACAAACAATACATTTTACTGTCAATCCTCGGCAAATGTGTGTTTTAATATGTTTTATTTATGAACATACATACAAACTATATTCATCGTTAGCTTGCAGCTTTAATGTGCTTTTCAGTAAGTAGGAAATATCAGATTGTGCTACCATATTTCATTCTGTTTGGTCATTGCTGTTATATGTTTGTGAACCATAATTAAAGCCTATCTCATTGATTAAACTCCTAAAAACTCATCTCTGTGTATCCGATTGACATATTTAGCAGTTATTTCCCCCCATCATAATAGCCCTCTGGTGCCTTAAAATAGCTCATATGCAACTTTACACCATCGCTTCATCTCGAATGTGCAGATCTTTGAAGTCCCCACGTCCCAGTGAGTACGGAGGCATTAGTGATCACTCACGCCTCCCTACTCACTGCAGCTCAAGCACACCAGCCGGCTCAAACCCTGATACTATGCTGCACTATGACAAGTTGTATTGTTGGTGTAACTCAGCTACATATGTTAGAGCTGGATGGCTTGCTACGTATGAAACCTCATGACGAGTCTTCCAGCATATAAAAGCACCATATGGAGATGTCAGATCAGTCATATTCAACCCTATTCTAGACTTTTGGGGTCTTTTGGACACCAGACCATTTGGTTTAGTTGACAGGTATTGTTTTTTAATGATTGAAGATGTTTTTTAAATATAAAAAAAGGGACATTTGTCATGCATTTGAAACCAAAAATATGTCAACGTATCAGAATTTTTTTTTTTTTAACATAGTATAAAAGTCCATAATGAATACCAACAAATATTTTGCACATATTCTTTCTTGGGGTCCAATGGATCCCAAAAGAACTTCTACGTATGGCAACATGAAAGTCCTGAATAGGGTTACTACTGCATAATTTAATCATCACTTGAAAGGTGTCATACTAACAAGCTAACATGAGATTCCTCAGTTCACCAGCCACATGTGGCAATTAGTAGGTGTAAATAATTATAGCCAACTCGATCTTCTTTGTGTGGTGACCCTGTTAAACCTGCTACATGATGTGTTAATCTTCACGCGATGAACGCTTATTATAAGTTAGTTGGTAAGTTCCAATTTACGGAGAGCTTGTGCAAGTGTCCTCATTCTTGCTATTATCTCAAGTTAAAAAGCTAAACATTCCTCCATTTTTCTTTTATTCATACAAACTGTAGATTATTTGGGGGCTTATGTGTTGTTTGCTTCGGCTTTTTTTTTATTGTTGGCGGAAAAAAAAAAAAAAAAGACTAACTCGCTGCCCAGAGCTTCTGCAGCAACACATACAATTATCTAGAAGGATATGAGGGAATGAGAAAAGCTCCATAGCAGGAGCTCTGCATATGTGTGTAATTTATGTCAGTGTGTGAAGAAGTTGTGGAAAGGGAATTTGTGCAAGCATGCACAGGTATTTTTTGTATTTTTTTTTGTGAGTTTCTGTGTGTGCATGTGTTCATTTATATGTATGTACATGTGCACACTGGCTCCATGTGACCCTCAAGGGCAGAAAAAGCAAAAGAAAGAGAGTGTATAATAATACTGCAGGGTCCCCTGAGCAGTGTGTAAATATGGATACAATGGAAATGCACTATGCAATTATGGCTGACTTCATGCATTTTTCACTCGCTGGGAGGATGGAGAGAGAGAGTGGTGGATTAAAGAGAGGGAAGGGGAAGAAATTTGGAAAAGAACAGAGAAAATAGGAAAGGGGCAATTGAGAGAGAAAGGAGAAAATAAGAGGGCCTCGGAAAAAAATGAGGAGGAAGAATAGGTAGACACAACAGGAGGGGGTGTACACTGGGAGCAAAAAAGAAAAAAAAAAGACCAAAGAGAAGGACAGGAGAGAAACAACGAGTGAAAGGAGAAGCAAAAAGTACAGTAGAGCGATGGAAAAAAAAGAAACATGGAGTAAAAGAAACAGACAACGAAGGGAAAAGTCACATGTCATGCATAAAAACAAACAGTCACAAGGGTGAGCTCTCTCCCTTTATTTTCCTTTTCTCTGACACACACACACACACACACACACACACACACACGCGCATAGAGACAGTAATCTTTATTCTCTAAATCCTGAAATGCCTGATTGGTTATGACAGAATTCAGAGGAGGTCTTTTCATGTCTTACACCAGCGTATCACCACACACTGTCACCCCTCTTCCACGCCACACACACACACACTCGCGCCGAGACACACACTCTGCTTTTCTGTCATCTTGTCACCCCCCTGCCAAGAGCACAGGGGAAAAACACCATTCGACTTTAGGAAACAAATTAATTCACGTGTCGGGGATCAACTCTCTGACTGCGAGCTAGCAGAAAGCCTCTGACAGCACTGCCGCTCCTCTCCCTGGAGTATTTTACCAAAACTTGTTTGGGGAAGTCGAACTTTAATTGTGTATCTAATGAATCCCTGTGAAACAAACATGACGCTTTAGCGATGGCGCGGTAGCAGAGCCACAGTGTGACACTTCTTGTCTGTGATCTTCAAAAAACCTAAAGCTACCCACCTCTTACTGAAGTCACTTTTATTTTATTTATTTATTTATTTTTAACTTGATCTCTCAGCTCTGCATTTGCACAGCATCAGCATTCAGCGCCTGCACTCTAAAAGTCAGGGAGAATTGGTGGGTAAGCACAATATCACTCTCAATCGATGCCTTTTATCATAAGCCCAAACACATTCAACACCGACAGCTCCAAAGTGAATGGGAAGTGAGGACAATCACAAAGCGCGACAAAAATCACAGTGGGTTGTCAGGCAATGAAGCTCATTGAAACCTAACGACTCCAGAGGTAATCCTGATGCTGTTTGACTCTGGGCTTTGTGAACTAAAAGAGGGACTACAAATGATGACATCTTTGCCAAATCCGCCCGTAAAAGCCATCGGACGAGTGTTAGCCAAGAGATTACGGCTCAGCGTGCCAGAGAGGTAGTTTGGTAGGTTTAAAGAAGGTCCTTTTGGATACCTTAGAAAGTTAGAAAAAAAAGTACAGGGGAAATGGAACCAAAATGGCATAAAAAATACCTCAAAACCCCTACAGGGAAAAATTGCTTTGTCTTGAAATTGAAGTTTGGAAGATGCATTTTCCTAAATTGCTTCTTACCTTTTGTGCAGAATGGGCCGTCGTAGGCAGTTTCGGTGCAGTCACACAAGTAGCCGTTGTACCTCTCCACGCACTTTCCTCCATTCCGGCAGTACATCCCGAAGCTCGTACAGTGGCCTTGGCAGCCGGGCTTGACCCCGGGTGTGACTTCGGCCCTCTCTTCCAGATCGAGGGTGATCCCATTCATTCGTAAGGCCCTGATGCAGCCGAGGAACCCCCTCTGTCCCCCCGCAGCACCTGAGGAGGGAGGCGTAAGAGAGAGGAGACATCAGTGTAGCGAGGGTGCGTCGGAATGGGAGACAAGAAAAACAAATAAAGAGAAGGAAGGGAGGACAAATGGAAGTCAGGGTCACGGAAGTCGTTCTAAATGCAAGAGGCTCTGTTTTAATCTGTTTTTAGAAACGTTAATATCCTAATGCCTGGAGGAAGGCGCTGATGTCACGTTAATCGTTCTGACTGTGACGCCGCTCTTGAAACAACCTTCAACTCGTTTGATTTCTTCACTAATTAGAGTCAGCCTAATGAACACTGTGTCTTAATGAACACTTCGTGAGCGCACGCGTGCAAATGGACGCACGTAAACTACATACTACAGCCCGACGCACGCATTTAGTAGCATCAAACCACACACGGCGCACCTGATTTGAATGAGTCAATACAGGCATTAATGCTTAGCCTTGGGGTGTCGATAGCCATTCCTCTAAAGTGCTTCCATCGTCATTCTGGCCTTGCACCATTACAGTCTAACTACCCATTAACTTGGACAAAGTAGGGGTGTTAAATAGATTAATGTGCACCTAAATGACTATAGCAATAAACACACTCATAAACATACACCCACAGGTATAGATTCAAACGTACACATACAGAGGCTGGTTACACCGTATGGATAAACGTATACGCTCATGTGCACTATTATTAACAAGAGCCGAGGGGCATTTTAGTTATTAAAACCTTTTAATTGCATCCTTTTGCTTACAGAAACGTGTCCATTCGAGATGACATTTAAAGGAGATTTCTCTTACAGTTTCCGACCTTCTTCCTCCACACAGGTACAATATAGATATACTGAGATTACTCATAAATGGAGGTTCTCTCTTGGAAATACATCATTCGCATTTCAGGATGCAGCTGGGCTTTCACGTGCTTCCTTCCCTTTTCTAGTTAGACTTTTAGTAGACCTCTTAATTAATCTATTTTGTACCGCTGATTGGCTGGAGGTTTCAGCCACCTGTTTACTCAGGTTTAAATCAGTCTCTGATTAAACGGACAGCAGGCTCTGAGGCCTGCCGAGACCGGGGCGGACACGTACACACACACACACACACACACACGCGCACACACACAGGTACATACAGCTTCACTCACTAATGCTGTGTAATAGAGCCTGACTGATAGTGAATGGAGTCAGTATTGGCTCATCACAGATACAGTTATGTGAAAACGTATGTACAACTGGAAATTGTTGGCTTTTTGTTCTGTTTTTTTAGCCACATTTGGAAAAGCAAACATTTAATCTCCTTTGAAACAGTGGCCATATAGTAAATGTGACGTATTCAAGCAAAACGCCTAAAACTGTCATTTAAATAAGCAAAAAAACTACAATCTGCAATCAGAAAGAAATCGCAGAAATTTGGCCCCCATGTGAGGTAACCAGGAAAGAACGGACCTGACAGCAGCACTGTACAGTTTTGTCAGTGAACAGACAGGTGAAGACCAAGTCTTTTGGAATAATGTTCTCTGGACAGTTGAATCAAAGCCAGACTTGTGAGGACACAGTAACAGCAGATATTTTGGCACAGACCAAAGACAGCTTTTCAGGAGAAGAGCCTCACCCCAGCTGTGAAGCACGATGGTGGAAATGTTATGGTTCGGGGGGAAATTTTGCATCGAAGAGTGGGCAAGAAATTCAGCAAGCCAATTTCAGAGACTGTTGGACAATTATGCAAAACGCCTACAAGAAGTTATTTCTGTTCTGGCCAAGGGTGTATTTAACTTTTCACAGAACTTTGAACACAAATATCTAATAATATCTCTTTAAAAAAGGTAATTTCATTCAGATTTACCACTTTTATCTGTTGGCAATGTTTCACAAAAAGATTACATTTAAGTACAAAAAACATCCAACAATTTCTATGTATTTACGCTGTATATCTATTTTGGTGGCACCTTATTGGTAAAAGGATTTTTCGATATATAAATAAATGATTGAAAAAGCAAATTTTGCTGGTGTTTGTGTTCAAATTTACCACAAAAATCCAACAAATTCCATTTATCGACACGCTGGCGGTGAATTAAACAGTTTATAGATTTTCCTTTTCATGCATGAGGTCCAAGTTTCCTAATTAAAGTGAATATAATTTGTCTTGTGTCTATCCAGTTGCCATAATTGTTGTGTTTTAATATACACTTTGATGATTAAGCTCAATCACTACATTACTGTATATAATGTTATATTAACACAAAACGTCTGCACAGTTATCTTTTGTTGCAACCAATTTCGAGGGACCTTTGCCAAAAATGTTCACGTTAGTTACGTTTAATTGGCTGCTAAATCATTACCAACAGCTTATTTTTCTTGAATATCATTTTAAGTATTGGTCAGGCTCTGGAATACACACATGTAATGACACACAATCGCATCAACACACGACTGCACAGGAATACTGACACAGAACATCAGATACATTAGCAGCAATAAGAATGAGACACACACATAGCATGTATATGCACCTATTTGTCTGAGAGTGTAAAGTGTGCGTGTCGAGGGAACGCTACCCTTTAACGATGTGCTAATGGGAAAACATTTCATATTCATTAGGATGTTCACAGCGGGCACGTACATGTGACATGAAACAGCCACATTCCTAATTAAAAGAAAACCAACGCGTGAACTTCTGGCTTTCAGTGAGGTTGTGCTGGTGTCGATTCCACATGTACCGAGAAAAGATGTTCACTAATGAATAAACATGCAGCGTGCACTTGTATACCGCAAAGCCAGTTGACTTAAATTATGAATGGCAGTATGTACTGTAGGTAAAGTTCTGCTGCCAGCCTGATCCAACCATTAGGATAAATTTCCAATTTACACAAACAGGCTGCATATCTGCCGCGCCGCTCTTCTTCCATTATCTTCGTATAAGCGGGTTAATAGAATGGCGGTCTGTCTATTTCTGTCTGCTTGTCTGTTTGCTGTTCAACATTAACGAGATCTTCAGCACAGAGCTTCCCCCCAATCTGTGTTTATTGGGGATGCATTTTCAATTTGTGTTGGTTGTTGACGGGTAGTTTGATTCATAGGGTCCAAATGTCATTTCAAAAGCTTGTCTAAGCCACTGGCATTTCCACGCGGCGTCATCATAGAAGTTCTATATTACTAGCCAGATGCTTTACATCTGTTGGGTTATAGCAGTGTTTTTCTTCAACTACCTCTCTTAAAGGTTGATAATGGGCTTGCTTCTTAAGAATCCCTGCATGGAAAACATTTTTGCCTATTGAAATAAACTACCATCTGCTGCAATTCATCACACCTATATGTTAATGCAGTCGAAAGCAGCATAAAAACACGAGCAGTTCAGAAGATGAATGCCGGCTGAACTTTAATCGCCGTCGATGTGGAGCTGCGATAGAAGCACATGCAGGAAAAACACACTCTATTAGAGGTGTACAGTAGGTGAGGTGAAAACTCAAGTTGCAGCTGCATCGGTGTCACACAGAACCTTTCATTGTACTCATTAAATGTTACCTACTGTCTTGGCAGGTGAGCGAGGCTGGCTTCCCTGTGACAGGTGTCGCAGACATGCAGCGAGGAAGCAACAAGCAAGATGTCGATCCATGAAGACAGAGGCAAGGGCGAGGAAAGAAAAAAGAGGCAGCGAACAAAAGAAAGACAAAAAAACAATCCAGACGCTTTGAGAGCAAAAAACATGCAAAATCATGGAGAAAAAAAAAAAAACGTTTGACAGTGAGCATTAATCAGGAGGGAAATCAAAAGAACAGATGGTGACATTAAATGAATAAAATGTGGTAAGATTTATGGTCATTATGTGCATGTATGAAGTGTATTGGAGAGCTTAAAAGTTAACAGTGTGAAGTAAACGACAGCAGGCTGATGGTATAACATTTACTCTCAAGGCCATTAGAGCAAATGAGCCACTGTGCAGTAAACACTAAAGCAATCAAATGCTTGATGAAGAGCATATTGATTGAGAAAGAGCAAAGGAGATGAGACAAATATGAGAGCAACGTGAGCAAAGTAAAGCTCCTTGTTGCACTTACCTGCTTTCATCATATAAACGCTTCAGTCAAACCGATCATTTCTAGAGCTGGTTTGTTTTGTTTTCCGCCTCTTCAGTCAGCTGCTCAAGCTTGTGTTATTTTTTTTTCCTAGCTCGCCACCTTTAAGGAGCCACGTCAATAATTATCAGAGACAACTGTGAAGCGGCAGAGAAGGCGCCACCGCAAGGGAGGATCAAGTGAGTCCGGACAAAAACCTTGCTGCCTGCAGGGCTCTTCTGAGTCTTTCCAAAATCTCCCGAGCAAACACAAAAAGATCTCTATCTTTTCAGTGTCAGAGGGCAAATCTAAACCACTTCCATTGAGTGGCTGGGTCACTCCCCGTGTATCACACTGTAGCTTCTCAAAGCAATCTTCAAATCTGGATTAAGCAGGGGATTAGAGATCAGATATGAGAAGGTGCCGTCACCTTTGTGGCTGGTGTTACATACAGTTCCTCCCTTGCTGTCCCTTTCGCTTTACAGCATTTTTGTGCCACACAAACCTGCTGTCTGAGGCCAGAAAACACACAAATGAGGTTCCGTTGGCACGAGTCGCACAAAGACAAAACCTCTTCTCGCCCTCTTTCCTGTTCACTAAAGTACAAATACACTGAAAGGCAAATTGGGACATGATAAGGTGAGGGTGTTCCAGCAGCGTTCGAATCAGCAAAAGTGATGAGACGATGAAATTATATTAGAACCGGGGATCAGGAGGGCTAAGGCTATCACATTGGGTTGCCTGATTGGAATTTGCAACAATCTCCTTTGGGCAGAACTTTTCTTCCATGAGATAGTCGGAAGTCTGTGGTCCGCCTCAGCACTTTTCCTTCTATCCGCAAATCCCTAAAACTATTTTAGCCCCTGGAGTTTGGACTTTGGTCTACAGAGTATTGATAGCTCAGCACAAAGGGGACAAAAAAAAATGAGACCGGGAAGTGAAATAGCATATAGAGAAAACTGGACAGATCTTCTGCCATTTGAACTCCCAATGAGCTTCGGAGACTCTTTGTGTGGAGAGGTAGATGAAGCCGTCAGGAGCAAACACTATTTGGGCCTAACTGCTGTGATAATAAAGGACTGGCTCTGTTTTTATAATTGATACATAATAAAGGGATCCAGGGATAGAGAAAATCAGAGAACGGAAATCCTCTCTGTGTTACAATAGTATGTTAATCCACAGAAATATAAATGCTGATTTAACGTATTAAAGTATCAAAGAAATGACCTCTATAAGTAACATGCCCTCACACGCGGCACAGAGGCTCGGCTTTAAATTTATTAAAACTCTGATCACTTACTTGGACGAGTTTCCAAGGATGTGTGTGTGTGTCCACATGTGCGCATATCATTAAGTGTAACACATCTCGGTGTGTGTGTGTGTGTGACGGATTAACTTAATTAGCAGTGGCTGTGGCTCAACTGGATAGAAGCCTCTTAAGAGAGAGCGCTGTGATTTCCAGTAAAGCTGGTACATCTTTAACTTCTGAAACAATCAGACGTTCTCATAGTCTGTGTATGAGGGCAGCATTACACAAAACACAGGCGGTTCAGAAAGTTTTTTAATTAACAGTTGAAGCCAATTACATTTACATGGATGGTGTGTGCGTTTGTGCTTTCCACACATAAGAGTTGGTAATTGTCTTCTGTTAGTTTGTGGGAGTGTCCCTCCTACGCAAAGCGGATATTAAATTGCAATCAAATGTGTGTACATGAGTCAGTCTTACACAGGAGGATAGCTAATTGTTTGGATTATGTGGGAGTGAGTGGGTGTTTGTCTTACCCACGTAGAGCTGGCTGAACAGCTCCAGTCGTGTGTGTCCCTGCGCAGGAGCCAGCTGGGACGCCCGGTAAGTCTGATCCAGCTGCAGGACCGCTTCCTTGACGTTGCGCTCGGCCATCACGCGGTGCCACTGGTCGTCGTTGAGGGGCGTGGCCGAGTGCACGGTCAGCTCCACGGGTCCGTTTCCAACATCGAAGGAGAAGGAGACCACCTTAGGAGCTGCAGAAAGAGGGAAAGAAAAAAACACATGAAACAAACATCACAACTTTCCAAAACCTATAACTCCTTGTTCTGTCATAGCCCACAATGTAGGTAGATATGCATTCAATTTCTAATCTAATGGCTCATTTGTTTCCAGGCCATTCATTTGGCTCGTATAGATTTCAGCTTTGCAATACACGACTGCTCACAGCTTCGGACAGGGCTAATCTCACAGGCTGTCGATAGGTGCCAAGAAATGTTGGTTTTGCATGACATAAATTTGTATCGCAGCAGTTTAAAATGTGTTTTTTCCCCCCGTCAAGTTATCAGATTTTCCCCTAATTTTGTTGGGGAGAGGAAACAATAGATGAAAAAAAAAAAAAAAAAAGAAATAACAGGAAAAGCATTTAAATAATAAGGAAAGAAAAGGTAGAAATGGAAAGGTGCAAGTTGGCCTTGGTTTTCTGCACAATTAATTTTCATTATCTGAAGCTGAGTGGATGTGTGTGTTTGTGTGAGGTTCTTGGGATGTGTTCAAGCTGTGGGATTGTCATAGAGTTTAGTGCTACTCCGTAGTTAAATAGCCTAATATTTCAGCACACCAAAAGGGGGCACTGCTACACCTTTTATGTCCACAACCAGGTAAATGTTCATTGATATTTCTGAATTGCTGTGTGTTTGACCCCCCACCACCTGTCCGCTCCAGATGTTTTTTTGCCACGCCGTTGGTAAGGTCACTGTCCGATGCTTTTTTACATCTCTGGAGGGAACAGTGATGAATCTGGACATTGTGTGTGTGTGTGTGTGTGTTAAGACAGAAAAATGAGCGGATAAAGAGTCAGAAAATGCTGGTGTGGGCTTGCTTAGATTTAAAACTGTATCTCCATTTAATACAGTTAAGTAAATAGCCGGACAATGCAAACTATAAATGTATACTATGTAGATAACACACAGTTTTATATGCATGTATTGTAAAGTCGAGTCTTTTCTGCACAACGTCGGTTCAGCGTTCCCTTGCCACTGCAATGTTAAAATCTGTTTGCCTTGGATGATAAAAGAAATGAAGCAACAATGAGAAAACAAGAAGGAAATTATTTATTTCTTTATTTTACTGCTTTAAAGGCCATTTACAAGTGACAAATTAAAACCCAATTGGACTCTTTTCTTAATGTTTGGTCTCCTATATAAGAGCTATGCATTCTGGGTGGTGCCACATGGGGGGTATTGGCACCAATGTGCTGCAGCCACAGTGATGATAAATAGCTCTATATGTTACCGGCTCATTATGGCTTCATTAGACTCACTGTTTGAGTGGATAATATTATGCAGTACTCAGTGGGGAAATGAACTTGCTTCTTTAGCTTCGCCCAATCAATATGCCTGGCCTTTTTCTCCTTTTCATATTGCTTTCATCTAATTATCTTTTATCATTCATGTATTCTTCCATTCTTTGGCCTTGAATCGTTCCTACAGCAAACGTAGCTCCTCTGTTTCTTTTTTATCCCCGTTTGTTCCTTCATAGATCTCTCACTTTGTTCCGTGTTCCTTCGCCTTCTCTGTTATTTCTTTCCTCTTTTTGTCTACCCATGTATCCCTCGAGTCTTTCCTCCCTTCCCTGTATACTTCTTTTTCATACTTTCATTTCTTAAAGACACCCTCTGGTGAAAATTACATTTTGTACTTGTATAACATGCCCATATGGTGCTTTTTTTAAATCTGCTAAAAGACACCTCATGAGCGAAATAAGCAGTCTGCACCATGGTTCAGCATTTACATCTTGAAACAGCAGTGAAGTGATGACAGCAAAAACACATCAGACTTCTGCAATTTCATATTGTGATGGCTGCACTTGGCACCTTTTTTTTTGACACCCATACTTCCCTGCATTTCCAACAGCATAATTTGTTAAGCATTGGTTGAAGTACAATAAGTTGTACGAATTCTGTTAGTTTAAACAGTACTAAGGGTATCGTCCTTCTGCTGTTGGGGTCATCTAGTTTGTGGGGAAGGATGATGCAGGAAGCAGAAGAACTGACCGTACCAAGTGTCTGCGACATCAAGGGGTAGACCGGGGTTGTTCGATGTAAATATATTATGTAAATCATTTGACTCCCATTTTGGGCGATTGTTCAGATTTGCTTAATGTTGTCATTTGAATTCGTAGTCAGGCTGTGCTGTTGTTTTGTCTTGAAGTGTTTTTATGTTTACCCCCATTCTAGTCACATGGTTTGATCTGCCACTATGTAATCTTTTATTCCCCATTAGTCTGGTCAGTTTGGAGTTTTGCTTGTTAGGTTGGTACAATTGGTCTGCGAAGGCATTATGATATAATAGCCTTACTTTAGTTCTGTTTACTAGACCTCTTGCAAAGGTCAAGAATAATCGTGTTCACTTCTGTAAAAAAAAACTGTACAATATCCTCCACCTGCTTTGCAGCTCAGTTCCTCACACATACTTTATCTACTAAACCTATAGAACCAATCATGTCAAATTGTGGAGTAGGACTTTCTGATTAATTCTTCTTCTTTAGAATAACTTCATAGTTCCAGCATGGGACATTGGATCTCAAATGGTTCAGAAAATATCACGAGTGAACTTCTGCATCATTAATTTTTTTGTTGTTGTTATAATCAGATGCTATTTTATCTACTTGTTCGATATTGTAAAATCAAATCAAGGCCATAATGAGAAATAAGAGTGAACATTTCAGGCTTTTTTCTTTAATGGTTCCTGAGATATTGTCATCCAAACGTCAAATAAAAAATTTAATGTTCAAAAAACACACTGAAAGTGAATCCACAGGCATTTAAAAAAAAAAGAAAAGTTCTTGTAAAATGCTGGATATATAAACCTAAAATGTCACAGGCACCATTATTTGTATTTTTAGTTCATGATGAATAAAAAAATCAAGCAGAACAGCCACCTTAGTAATAAAACATGCCATTTTGTAGCATAGAGCAGTTTTACAGTGTTTAAGCAGAGCTGTAGGTGAGCTGGTGTGCTCAAGCTGCAGCGAGTGGGGAGGAGTGGATGGAAAAAAAATGGTGGGGACTTCATAAATCTGCACGTTCTAAAAGGGTTAGAGAGCTGTACAAAGGCGTAGAGTTACATTTAAGCCTTCTTAAGCCTTGACGGGATTAATTTCATAGAAAAAAAACCTTAAAAATATCTAACTTTGACACACAGACATGAGATTTTAGGGGTTTAATCAGTGACCTAGATGAACATTAATTGTCTGTTCATTTGTTTTTTCGTGCTTTCTTTCACAATCCATCTGTTCTCAAACTCTTCCTGTAACCTTCCCCCTCCTATTCTCCCTTCTCTCCTCTATTCGTTTCTTGTAGACATTAATAGATGAGATACAGGAATAAGAACTTATCCTACAAAAAGCCTGTGTGCTGAGTACATTAACCCATCAGATAAATCTGAAAAAAAGTGCTTACACATTTAAGTACCTACATATAGCAGCATGCAGACACACACACACATAGACGCACACACACTGCATAAACCCTCTGACAGCCTTTAGTGCACTGAATTAATGACGTCTGTATGCACAGAGCAAGTCTGCAAGGCAGGGAGGAGTGACATCAGTTATTTTAAACGCTGCTGAAAGAAAGCCAAACATATATCACAATACCACAATAGAAACAAAGCTACGGCAATGCTGCATAGCAACGCTGAAGTGTGTGCGTTTGACAATGCGTGTGTTGTTTTAGCAGCGCTGCAAAGCAAGATGTATGCCTTACAACTTCCTGTCCACAGGCAGGAATAAAAACTAAAGTGCCCTCGGAGCACAGAGCCTGTCGCATATATTTGCACAGCCAATGATAGATGCCACGAGTGTAAATGTATGTGCGAATGTAATTTTGCATATGTATGTCTGCATACTTGCATGTTGGCCTGGAGAAAACCCCGCTTTTTTCCCCCCTCTATTTGTTTTTCTATTAATCTTTTAATATGGAGACAAGTTATAAATTATGCGTCAGCGCAGCAAAATAAAATGATGACAAATAGTGACAGAGCCTCTTAATATCTCTGTGTGCATATATGTGTTTGTGTGTTTTGCTAATGTGGAGTTTAATTCTGCTCTCTCAGATTGATTTTCAGATGGCTGACAGCGTATTATCTCTCTGTTATCTTTTCTGTGATACTGGCTAATTCTTTGTTGTTTGTCTCATTTGCTTTATTAACATTGTTCCCTTCATTTTTTTTCACCCCCACACATTTGTGTTACAGCTGGAACACCCTTCATCCAACCCTTGAAGGATGGATTTAGCCAATCTCGGAGCACCGTGGCAAAACCCACTTCCGTTGAAGACAAATTTAAAGCAACTTCTTAAAAGCTAAGCATTTCTTAGCGACAAAAAAAAAAAAAGACTCTTCAAATAAAACTCTCTTGTGCTTATCGGACTGAAAAAAGTACACGCTCACAGTGAAAAGAATCTCGACTACTTCTCAGTCGAGACATTGAACAGATACAGCGAGATAAAGATTAACGGTTTTTTAGAAGAAGAGGAGGAAAAAACTTTCATAATCTTTCTGGGTTGCTTAGTAGATTGCTAGATATTGCTTTAACAAGTCAGAGAGGCATCTGACAAAGCTTGCATTGCTACTGCTAAACTTCACATGTAAACTTTGTGCGTCTGGTCTTCAAATAATAAAAAAATAAAATAAACAGGCAGTTTCTTAAGCAGAGGTCTCGAGCGGGAAAGTACATTTCTCAGCTGGAAACCAGACTAAGAATGTTTATAACCTTTGGGCGTGACTATCGCTGAAAATACAGCCTCTTAAGGACATGGCAAATGGCACGTTCTTTCCCTTGAGCTGCCGAGCGTCCCACAAGTCAAGCATTTGTGTATTTAGGGATCTACGGTATCTGTCTTCAGTCCGGTTCATAGTTGTGGATGTGCTTTCAGAGCTGCCTCTCAAGTGTATCTTTGCCTTCTTCTTACTATACTGAGATTCAGAGAGGAACAGTGTCCACTTGATGACTTTGAGTCGGCGGAGGTCACAGTAATGTGTGCGTTTGTGCGATGGCTTTTGCGCGCGCCTCGGCGAGTGTGTGTTTATGCGCTTTGAGCTCCTGCAACGGCCACAGCCATGCTATTCTAGCTTAATGCTAGTCATTTCATGCCCTGACTGGATTGCAGCAGATAGAGCCTTTTGCACCAGCGAGAGGGCAGAGATTATGTGTGTGTTTATGTGTGTGAGTGTGCATGCGAGTCATTTCGCGATTGTGTGTCTAAAACGTGTGCTGTGGGGCAAAATGCAAGATGATAGCGAGGGAGAGGAGAGAGGAAATCGATGTGGGGGCATTTTGAAAGCCTCGGGAGACACATGCGCACACATACACTGTGCAGCTGTGACAGGATAGATACCTACTGTATCTTTGTGTGTGTTTTGTGCAGCTTGTGTGCACACTTGGAAGACAAATACCAAACCCCTTTAGCGGATTTCTCACAGTACTTGCATGTACAGTATAGTGCCAGCACATCGTTTTTTTGTTTTCTTTTTCTGCAAGAATCGATTTGTGAATTTAAAGGTGTGTATTTGACTGCAAGAAGGTATTAAGAAAGAAAATTAAAAAAAAAGCTTATGGAGCTTTCAGACCACAAACCGGCTGACATAATGCCATTCAGCGTAATGGCTTTGGACAGCACTTTGGCTTGAAATTGCTCTGTCAACTTTGTGTCCGTCCGCCGGTTGAAACTTTGTAGCGAAAAGAGTGGGCACCACCAGGAAATGGTCAGCGAGTGCTTTTGACACCAAATGCTCAGATCCCTTTGAATCCCAATGAAATGCAATTAGTCATCAATCGACAGCCGTGCGGTGCCAGGAACTCCCTTCACTATGCAGCTCCGTGATTAAATTGAAGCCCAAGATTTTAAAACTCTTGATCAGAACGGCTCCACTGTCGCCGCAGGGAATTTAATTTGAGCGGCTGGAACGTGATCAAAGAAACCTGCTGCATATAATGTCAATCATAAGTCTCAGAGAGGACTTTGAGACTGTGAAATGGGGTAATGCGAAGCTGTCCCATTGTTTGTCCCATTGTTGGTTGTTTAAAAAGCGCCGCTCCTCCGTCACCATCCTTTCCATTTTTAGTTTTGACAAATCTGACAGTTTTGTCTGTTGAAAATACGAATCGATGCTCTGGTTCTGATAGTGAGCTCCTTTCTTTGAAAACAGTTGATGAAACTGCGAGAAAAACAAATCTCTTATTGAATCTTTTGTCTGTCTTTTCCTCCGTTTCTTTTTTATTAGCCCAGAGCATGCACACACCATTCAAGTCGCAGGCTCATAAGTTTTATCCTGAGCCGGCTGCTCCTTTTGCACACTGAGAAGACAAACAGGAGCCATTTGAGGGAACTCATTTTCCCCACCTGCGTTTTCCACCAAAAGAACAAGGGTGTAAATTAAGTTCTGGGAAGATAGTTTTAAGTGCCTCAAAAGTCCCTGCTTGCTGTGGTACTTTCTGAAGGTTAAGAAAGCCTGAGAGCGCCGGGATTACAGCGCAGAATTTTGCCATTTGGTTAAGTATGTTTGTGTTTTTCCTCAGCACTGATACACTCCCAGCCTTTACAAGAAAAAAGAGACAAACATGTTTTTTTTTTTTGCAGTTTGTGGCCGACAATAATTTGGATGGAACAGTAAGAGCTTTTAGGACTAAAGCTTTCCGACTACAAAGTCCAGTCCTTTTTTCTTTCTTTTCTTTTTTTAAATTCTTGCAATATTCAGAAGGAGTTTGAGTCTGGTGACCTTTTGATATGTCAGCGACCTAATTTGCTTAATCGTTCCAGAGCTTTGGCCCTGAGTCCACTGTGTGCTTCGTGACAATTCATTTGCAGCACTAGAGTGGTGAGCTGAACTTATTGAATCGTGTTCATTTCATTGGTCAAAACATATCTGATTTAACCTTGTCAACTAACCAGCTACTAAGCAGGTCTTCCAATATTTTTTAAAAAAGAGAAGTATGTGAGAGATTAGATATAAACCCAATAGACCTCAACTGAGCACTTAAGCATACATTTTCACTTATTTACCAACTTTTTTTTTTGTAAAAAGAGCCCAAATTACCTCATTTATTTGAGCCAGAACCTGCAAACCTGTAAAGAAATGTCAGATTTTCAACCTTCCCTGAACTACTCATCTATGACATGTCATTTTGTCAGAAAACATAACCGACTCTGAGCTTAATGTTGTGACATTTTTATCAATTTGTTCTACATGTCCAATTTAAAAAATGAATCATTTATACTAACTGGATTTGGTTGAAAAAAAAAAAAAAACCCTCTGCCCTCCCCGGTGCAATAATGAAGCCATTAATGACTCAGCTGTGCCTAAAAGTCAAGTGACAAAAATTCAGGAACTGTTTAGCTTAATTGGGCTGAAATGCAGAGTACAGATAGGATACAGCTATGGAATTAAAAATATAAGTAATAGAATATCTTCAGTATGTAGAGTCACTATTTTCTTGGTCACAACCTGGAAAAATGATGTAAATTTTGATTCCAAGTTTTCCCAAAGTATAATAATAATAAATAATCTGAAAAATGTAACTTTTAAAAATGATTATTTTATGATTTTTAGCATTATAACTTTGATATACTGCAAACAAATTGTCTTTACTTGTAGAAATAGTTGCGCTATTTTCATAGAGGTGCAGGACTTTCTATTGCAGTGAAAAATGAGCACACAGTGAGTACAATTTATAGAAAAACTCCCAGAAACTGCAGGGGGTTTAGAGCTAATGCTAATAATAATGCTAATAATTCTTTTTTAAATAATTCTTTCTCTTGTTTTTGA
Source organism: Stegastes partitus (assembly GCF_000690725.1). Lineage (NCBI taxonomy): Eukaryota > Metazoa > Chordata > Actinopteri > Pomacentridae > Stegastes > Stegastes partitus. The sequence continues at coordinate 12,779 of NW_007579398.1, read as the reverse complement.
GTGCACAAGTGTGTGTTTGCGTGCTAAAGATTGTTCAAAAAGTGAACGTGAAACTGATGCTTAAACAATGAACGCTGAAATATATAGAATTCACTAATGTACTGTGCCACCCTGTGTGTGTGTGTCTGTGTGTGCTTGCATGTGTGTTGTGCTGGTAAAGGTTGCGAGGTCTTTTGAGAGATTTAAATGCTTCTATTTGCAGATTTTTTATTTTCTATTTTTTGAAAAGAAGGAGAGCGATGGAAGAAGAGAGAGAGAGAGATGGCAGGTGGGTGTATGTGTGTGAGGGAGCTTGTGTTTTGTCATCCCTGAAAATGGGTGATTTGGTTAAACAGAGGTTCATAATGGACATAATTATTGCACACACCAATTACCTTAAATAAATGATTGCTCTGTCTTGCAATCACACAAAGCGTCTGCTATAATCAGGAAGGCAAATGACTGCTGCTGGTGTGTGCGCCTGCATTAGCCTTTCTGTCTATGTGATCCTGAGAGAGAGTGTGTGTGTGTGTGTGTGTGTGTGTGTGTGTGTGTGTGTGTGACAGGTTGAGCTCAACATGATCACACGGACTGCTGGATTAAACCTCACACTAAGCCAGATATAAGAGCCCGAGTAAGAGAGAGAAGAAGAGAGACGGAGAATTACAGAGAAAGAATCTCACATTTGAGCTCCAAGCGAATGAAGTCAGTGTTGCCCAAGTTCTCCAAGAAGACGCCATAGGGCGCGCTCGTCTTGAAATAGAAGGAGATGTCGGCGCTGATTTCACCCTGGAAGGTGGCAAAGTGCAGGTACGATGACGGGGTGGTGAATGATGCAGCGTTCCAGTAGTTATCTGTGAAAAAAAAAAAAAAGAAAGAAAGAAAGAAAAAAAAAGACACAATCACAACTCTGAGCCCACATCTCTGCAACACCCTCCATTAGCGCTGTGACAAACATTATAACCCATTCTGATCTGATAAGCCGCAGAATAAATTCACTGTAGAAATGGTTTCATTTTCAAACGGCTACACATCCATTTTCATTTCATTCAAGAGCCATCAATCTATTCTGGGGAAATATTGTTATCTCATGTTTTGTTGTTTAATGTGGCTCATTTAACATCTCCTCAGTAAAAAAAAAAAAACATGATTTCATCACCTAAACTTCTGTTTCTTCACAGAGGTTTAAACGTAGCCTGTAATTTCCTGCAACATTCAATCAGTAGTTGATCATATCAACATAGCAGGGAGAGATCATTTCTTTTCCTCTAAATGAGGACCTGAAAAAGGGAAGATGAGGGTGTGGACAAAATGTTGAGGGATTTCTGATAACTTCTCTAATGATTTCTGAACGAAGGGAAACCAGGGGCAACTAATGAAGACGAAGTAGCGGCACGCTAAACAGCTGCTGATGAATTATCAGACTGTGGTTGATGAAGTGACTTCTCTGCTGTCTTCTCTCCTCTCGCCATGTCTCTGTCTTGCTCCTATCAGTCAAAGAAGATGAGGAGTAGGAGGCTGGGGGTGGGGGGAAGAAGGAAAGGAGAGGAGAGAAGACAGAAGAAACGAAAAGAGGCCAGGCACGGGTGAGAGGATGGAATATTGGAGAAGCGATGGAAAATAGGAGAGTAAAGTCATGCAGAGGGCGGATAGGCGGGGAAAGGAAGAGGAGCTGAGGGGGCATGTGGAGGGCAGGAGGAGGAAGAGAAAAGTGAAGGCTAATGTGGTATCAGCTGAGTGAGATCTCTTTGATGCCTTAGAGGATTGGCTCAGACCCTCCACTGCAACCCTGGAAAACAGGAACAGCTGTGTATAGGAGCGAAGAGTGTGCAGTCTGTGTATGCCTGCAACGAAAGAATGATTTAACTGTAAGTTAAAATCAAATAATCTGCACAGAAATGCATCTTTATGTCTAAAAGATGCTGTAAAAGTGACAAAAATCCTTATCTTGTTCCAGCAGGAATCCAAATTCAAAAACATTCAACTTCTAAAACAAACAAAAGCCACAAATATTGAGATGCTTGTGCAGAGAACACAAGTAAGTTTTCTAAATGGCAAATGCTGCCGGCTATTAATCGACTTATTTCAACCCTTGCCTGCCCCGTCCTTTTTAGTGTGAGCTTACAGTTATTCTCAAATGTATTCATACCCTTCCATTAAAGAAAAGGCAAAATTCACAATAGTCACTCAAACAACTGGAAACTGAAAAACGTAATATTAAATAAAAATTTTCTAAATTATAATTTAGTCAAATAAGACATTGTGTTTGAATTGTGGTTGAAAAGAATAATTTTAAAAAACAAAAAAACTGTCCCGGTCAAATTACGGCACTTTGCTGATGAGCAGTGGCCCAAAATCAAAATACCTGTCAACAGGTGCAGAAGTCGGATTGAGTTACAGAAAACACTTCATTGCAGTGATTGGCTCAAAGGGTTGTTCAACAAAATTTTAGTTTACGGGTCGCAACATGCTTGTTTGCTTTTTTTCCCCCTAATATTTCTGTTAAACCGTAATTCAAAAGCAATGTCACCATGATGTTCATGACATTTTGAATTATAATTACTTCTATTATTACTTTTTTCCCCCTTCTTTAATGGTATGAATACAATTGAGGACAACTCTACATGTGCAAAAGCATTCACATGCCGTCGGCGTGCTCGCTGCCCTTAGCGTGCACCAGTGTCCGTGCATCCCTGTGTGTTCGTCTCCTGGTTCAGTGTGATAAGCGTCCCAGAACGACAGGGTTAAGCTCCTCCCCTCTCCTTCCTGCCTCCCATCCTTCCCCACTCCACTCACCAGGGGCAAGGGTAGACAGTAGCCAAACACACACATTCACAGACCCACACACACACACACACAGACTACCACCCACCGATGCTGTCGCTGTGATTAGTGTGTTTGAAGTTGGAACACTGCTCATTCCTCTATGGGAGGCACAGCCAATTATTGAGCAGGGTTAATTCAGGACTAAACAGGGGGACGCCTGCAGAGTCGGCAGAAACGAATAATTATTTGTTTACGATGATCACGGAAGAAAGGAAACCGGAGCCACATAGTTGGCAGCATTACAATGATTCTAAGAAACTGATGGTTGATAAGAGCGTATGCATGGCTGAAAGTTAGAGTGATGATGGAATTTTACTAGAAATATGTAGTATATTAATATACAGATGCACAGATGTTCAGTTTTCGTTTGTGTTTCTGTGTGAACAAAGATAACATTACAAAAAAAAAGTTTCATGTACTCTGCTATTTATTTATATGCACTCAATGAGACCATAAAAGCTTCAAGCAAGAGAGTAAAGGCTGACAATGATATAGCGAGCAAGGACACTCGGATATAGAAATACAGCTCGCAGGCGAGTTTCCTCCTTGAAAGAGGGAGAGACAATAAGAGGGGGGAAAGAAAGAAACAAGTGGGAGGAAAGCGAAATTGCTCAAAAGGGATCTATGGTGTGAGAAGCAAAGGGGAAGAAAAAATTAGGGGGTTGACAGAAACTGGGTGCTGGAGAGAAAACAGCTTTGGAGGAGTAAACACGGAAGCCAAATCATGAACTTCTGATCACCCTTGTGCCAGATTCACAGATGCAACTGGTTGGCAAGGCTCTGTGGCACATTTATCACTCCCATATTGAAGTGCTTATCAAAACAAATGTTTCAAAAACAGATCCAGCACATGAATGTGTTTCCTGACTAAGACATGACCAATATTAGACCATTAGTCACCATGCTTAATAACTTGCTTGATATTTAAAGGCAAGGCAAACTAAGGTGACGCCTCACATTTATTGACTTAAATTCCATCAAGCGAGTCGGATACGAACAGCCGTATGCCACACCAAACAGGAGACGATTAGCCTCGGAGTACAGGGAAGTCATTATGTGCTATTGGGAACTCTTGTCTGTAAGCGAGCCATTTCCTCTAAGGTGTGAAAGCCTTACAGTACATAGAAACATTACATAGCAAAGGCTTTTAGGAAGTGTGCCAAGACAAGCTGAGTTTCCTTGACAAGCTGTCTTTCTCTCTAATTCGTTCTCATTGCAAAGCCGATAGGGGAAAAGCTCGTCCTATTGCCACTTCTTCTCCTGGCTGTCCTTGGACTCTTAATGTCGGTTGCGCTGCTTTTGCACAAGAGTGCGTCAGATGTGCTTACAGTTTGTCTGTGGCCTCTGTTGCTGAGCTACATGGTTGTTCGACGTTTCATTTGCTGGAAGTACTGGGTAATGGAATGCACTTAGTTTCTTCCTTCTTTCAGAAGTTTGACCTAACATTTCATGGTCTCAAAGAATCTCCCAGTGCTTCCTTATGACCTCTAGTACTTCCCATCCAAGTGTACTTAACACTAAACACCATTTGAAAAGCTTTACCGTGAATACAAGACATGAGAGCTGCATAGACAGACACTTGGTGAAAAACTGACACTGTGTGCAAGAACCGTTTGCTGTCTGGATGAGAGAACCGCCATCATTTAGCAACGTGCAATGATACGAAATACACTTGTCCCTCTCAGGTCGTTGACTAAAACCCTAAAAAGTCCTCATGAAAATAATGCCTCCCCTCCTTAAAATGGCTCAGATGTAAGAATGCATGGATCTACGTCATCCCTGCCTCTTTCTCTCCACTCACAGCAGCTCCAGCTCACCGTCTAACCTACAACTATGCTCAGACACTGTAAAATTCAGCCAGACATTTTCTAGCTGCGAACTGATTCTGAAGAAGAACAGCGGTATTGGATGGTGGTGTATAATGGGATAGAGAGCTTCACCCGACAACTTCACAGAAATGGTTTCTGAGATTTGCGACACATGAGCTGCAAAGCATGAGGAGTCGAGGATTCTGAAAACAGGGGCTTCATTTTTCACCCAAAAAAAATAACACAAATGAGGTTAGAAAAGCCAGCACTGAGGCTCTGGACACAATAAAGGTAGCAAATTAACAGAAGTGAACTAAGGCGATGATAGAAAAATAACCTGAAAAAAACAACTGCACTGATCTAACAAATTGAGATCAAAAAGGGGGCATATGTCCTGGCTGATCAAACCATGCAATCACAGTAGGGGAAGCATCAAAACACCTAAACTAACTCTGCTAATCAAAATAACAACAAATCCCCTCAAAAATATCTTAAAATGTAAGTCAATGATTCACACTATAACCCCAGTCCTCCCTTGATGTGTTGGACATTTGATATAGCCTCATCTCTGGTATGTAACACTGCTGCTTCCTTGGCTTCATCCTTTGCTGGAATACTGCCAGATGACCCAGCAGCATAGGTATTATACCCCCAGCACCGGAAAAACAAAAAGAATTAGTCAGACTTTAGAAAAATTAATTTAACATATTGTTGAATATGCAAAAGTTAGCTAAATGTGTGTGCTACAAATAGAAGTTGATGCAACAAGTGCTAACTAAACCATAAGTATGTTGTTTAAAATGTACAACGTGTGTCTGAAAAGTTTCAGGACTGGTGTCACAAAAGATATATTTCAAATCCAAACTCTAGAGTCTCGAGTCTAACGCACTTTCCCAGCCTTCTCTGCCACGCCGCCATGCACTCCTGGAAAGATTCTTCCGGGATCCTCCGCAGCTCCGTCATCACAGCCATCTTGATGTCGTCCATGTCTTCAAAACGGGTCCCCTTGATGACCCCCTTGGGCTTGGGGAAGAGGAAACAATCCCACAAAGCGAGGTGGGATGAGTAGGGAGGTTGCTCCAGCACGGCGACGTTCTTCTGAGCCAGAAACTGTCGGATGCTCAGGGCATTGTGAGCAGGCATGTTGTCATGGTGAAGCAGCCACGACTTGTCCTGCCACAACTCTCACTTCTTCTCTGAACAAAGCAAACGCTGCAGGATCTCTTTGTAGACAAGCTGGTTGATCGTCTGAAGGGAAAAACTCCTAGTTTGTCGTTTGAAACATACCTTTTGTGACACCAGTCCTGGAACTTTTCTGACACACCTCGTATTTGCATCATGGGGGTCAAGAATTGTCCAAAGTAAAGTGATAAAATGTTTGGGTTACCAACTTATTCGATGGTTATGTGGCTGCAAGTGTAGCCATCACAGGCCATGTTTTTCAGATTGACTGCAGTGTCACAGTGGAAATACTCAACCATGGCACTGACTGCTTATTTTGCTCATTGAATGTCTCTCTTCATTTAAAAAAAACCAAAAAAAAAACACTTTATGAATATGTTAATAAAGTAAATAAACTTGATTTTCACCTCAGGAGGTCTTTAAAGACACAAGCAACAACTATACTCAATAACACAACTCAATTTGATATCTGGCTTCTCTGCCCTGGGTTAGTGTTGCAGTTTGTATGATGTTTTTAGATACAGTAGAAAACAACACGTAGAGGGCAGCACTGAATCTCAATCCTGTGACCAGGTGACGTGTATCGTAGAGCTACCACTTAAAAAGTTGGTTAAAAAAAGTAAAGTTTCAGCCTATCAGTTAGTCCTTTTATCATTGTTGTTGAGTTCGATTACATCGTCATTTCAAACATGCTTAACTTGAGAAAGTGAAGTGATGAAATCTTAGTTTCTAAACCACATCCAAGCACACAACTCAACTTCAACTCCCCTGCAGGTATCAACACAGAGAAAATCATCTTCATACCCAAGAGAACCTGTGAAATACCTGCAGTCAGCCAACATCTTGTTAAATAAGTAATGTGTTTTTGCACTTCATTAAGTGCATTTAAAAAAAAAAAGAACAGATTTTTCCCACATGCTGTTCATGTTGATCAATCAGCGCATTTAATTGAAACACTGTGTTGCACTGATAACAGCTGTTGACCTCTGTATTAGCCCAGAGGGACAAAAAAATAAATAAAAAAGTGTTAAAAAAAACAAAAAGTCAAGCCCACTGAACTGTAGAGGCTGACATGATGTGAAATACGGTTTGAGGTGAAGTTTGGGTCTGAAAGCCAACTAGATGATTCATGAGTCTGTGCTTGACCAGATGGGTTATACGCCAGGACCAACAGATGGTAAGGATGACTGACTGTCTCAGGTCATTAACATGGACATTTTCAGGCACACACACACACAAACACAAACACGCGTGTAAAATACAGTACATGTGCGTCCACATTAGAAATACAAATTAATCTCCGCTGTTGGCAAGCAGAGGACGCTACAGTAGCTCAATATCGTCCTCACACATGCTGCATGTATGCACGGTTTAATATAAATTCATGACATTTCAGATCTCATTTGTGGAGCGCTTATTAGGCACTTTGTCTGAGCAAACACACACTGCGCCATCTAATTTAACTTTTCCACTTCTTCTGTTACGTGCTTCAGGTCAAAGATGTCGGGCGGGCCAAGAATAGTCTCATCTAACGAGACAGGCAGAGGCAGCGATCTCGGAAGGTCACGCCTCCGACTTGGGAAGTGGCACTAAGGGCACCGCTCTGATATTATTGTTCAAAACACTTAAGCCTATATATAGTTGCGCGACATGATGGACTGTGGTTCATAAAGCGTTCCTTTGTCAGCCACTTCAAAATTTCCATCAAGACCCGTGCTCCGTCTCATTTGTGTAATTTAGCCATCTGTGGCATGTCATTTTACGGTCGAGGTGTTATATATTCACAGCAATCGTAGCATTGGAATCTTCAGGTAATTACTTTGCATCTGCCATTTGAGAGCTGAAAAGCCTTTATTAATCTTACCGTGTGATTAAGTTGCATGTCGTACATTTTTAGCACTAAACCTTGCGGGCCGCAAACGGAGAGATGACATGAAAGAGAGAGAATTGTTCCGTTATGTATTTTCTTTAGATGTCTATAAATCATAATTAGAAGGAAGGAATGCATGTACTTCAGAAAAGCGAGCGAGATTGTAAAGCGCTTTGGTTAAAACTATACATCAAGTTGTACATATGTTACTACATCGCGGGGATTAAGTTATTTATTAACTTGTTGCGATTCATTTTCAACAGAGACCTGAGAAATACCCTGGCGGATCATACAACCAGCATACAAAAGCAACACAAACAAGCTCAGACAACCACAAAAAAAAAAAAATCATGAGTCATAAAGACATCAGATAATAAAGCCTTTAAAACTGGCAAGCAAAATAAACGATTGTAGCTGGAGGGCAGTTTGTAGTTCATTGTGTTTAAAATGGGATTAGTACCTGAAACTCGTTCTGCCAAGATTCATGCGTACGTACGTATGGGACATCTAAGGTTACGCAGTTATTCGATCGAGACTGCAATTACAAGAATTTACACGAGAGAAGAGATGTAAGCTAGTTTGGCAGCTTTGACAGTAGAGCTTTATAGGTATACGTCAGGGGATAATTATTTCTTTTTGTCAGTAAGGAAATACACCAAATCTTGTGTTACAGACAGCGATGATGGGTATAAAATGTGCACCACAGGGTTTAGCTGCTAAAGTAATTATGGGGAATGACAGCGCAGAATACCTCTGTAACCGAACGTTAAAGTTGGAAAACAACATTACAACAATACGATTATATTTACGGGAAGACAGACGGGATTAGATTCTCTGCAGAAGGCTTGATTTTTAAGTCAAAAGTTGCACATGAATTCTGACTGACAGTTTGCCGCTGAGTCAGATTTGCTTAGCGATAATTTGAACGATGAAAGACACAATGAAGATCAGTTAGAGTCTGGATTGGGAATGAAAAACCCAATTGTGCATACATTAGGAAGAGCAATGTTATTTACAGTGAATTTCAAAAAGTACAACTTGTCTTTTTGCACAATTAATCATGCTGTAGATTAGATTTAAAATGACAATGGCATAATGACATCATGAAAGCTGTTTTTATTTTTGGCAAATGTATTAAAAATTCAGAACTACAAAAGCATCCAGACCTTTTGCTATGGATTTCCACATTGGCAGACTAATGGGCACTCATGGGCAGATAAATTTACCAGGCATTAGAATGACATCAATTACAAAGACACAGCTATATGAACAAGAAAATTAATTAGTTTTGAACTGGTGACCCATGCAAAGCTTTCATTTGTGGTCAGTCAAGAGGCCGCACGTGTCTCATAGCAGGTGCGCGACATCGTAGTGGTATGTGCTGCTCTGCTTCAGTTTCTATCCTTTATTTTCGTTTCCATCTATTAAAACGTCTAAACCCTTTTAACATCAATAAATGGGACTAATTCCTCTCTGTCTGCCTCTGACTGTATAGGCTGCCATTAAACTAGCCATGGAAATGGGCTTCATTAATGCTGGAGCACGTACACACAGACACACACACGGCAAGTTGCACTCTGACGCCTGAAAAAGAGACAGAAAACACACACACACACACACACACAGAGAAAAATGTGCATGAGCGCATACACACAGACACATAAGTACCTCCTTACTAAAACTTTTCCCTGACTGCTCAAGACATTAGTCATTTGCCTATGAAAACCCATTATATGGCAGCCAATCGTCATTGCTCTTACTGAGACAGAGCTCCACGCAAAGTATGAGAAGCATCAATCATACACGGAGTACCTATTCACGTGTGAAATTTTTAATATACATTTAATATGCCTTAATGGGCCAATGTATAATGTATGCTACTTGTTCCAGTGTCTTGGCCAGCACTATGGCAAACATACCTCAAAGTCATCTTCATTTTAAAGTTTGTTAATTTGGCCACTCGTTATAAAAAAAAAGAGGATAAGTCTCTTTTGTCTGTCGCGCACACAAAGACACATACAGGGGCTAAGAGAGTAAGACAAAGAGAATACGGTCCCTTCCGAGTGACAGAAGGATCCATCTTTAGTAATTGTGTTTGCTGTGCCGCCACATGATAGACCCCCACACACAAACAGATGTGATGTCACGGGTCATTAAATCATGGTTTGTTTGTATGTTGGCAGCTCCGCCATGAAGGGACATTAGCGAGAGTGGCACCGGGTTGTTGATGAAGGGACCGTAATGAGCGTGACACCGGGGGAGGAAGAAGTTCAGGTGTTCTGTCATGTTCCGCACCCTCGACAGAACCAGGTCACTTCCCGTCCGCACCGAACCAGCGGACGGATTCGCCGATAAAGATAAAAGCGAGAGTGAAAAATTCCCCCGCATGAGCGATGTGTAAACCATAACTGCGGCCTCTTTATTCCTTTTGGAGTTTTGAAATCCGGCAGTCTTTCTCTAAAAGCGGCACAGTCCACTGAGATTGCACATAGCTCCATTCTATTATTCCCTTTAGTTTGAAAAATGAGCAGTCAATAGATAGTTTATGAAGCATTATTATAGTAACGATCATGCTGCCTTGCACCGAAGATTAAATCCATGTTTGCTTTTCCTCTCCAAAGAATATTATTTTCCACAAAACCTCTGCGGTGCTTTGTTACATTGCAGATCAGATACCAAACATTATTTCCTCTCTATGCTGTTTTAAACTATTATTCCTTTGGAGATTTAGATAAAATAGAGGCGATGGAAGAGGCAGAAAGAAATCTCAAAGATATAAACACTTAATGAGGAATTCATAGTGTTTTGAATCAAACTGAGTTGGCGTTTACATCTGCGGATCGCTTCATTTGTTCTGGGCTACTGAAAAAAAAAAGATACACAGTTGTCTTTTATTGCTTTTCTATTATTTTTAATGTTCAAGCCACAACAAGAAGCGATGAGAGGAAACGACTCATAGGTGGCTTGAGGTACGTCAAACAAACAGCTTCTCGGCTTCTGCCAAAGTTCAAGGTGCATCAGTTCAGGCCGTAAAAAAAGGTTTTAGCGCGCGGTGGCCATGTATTGCCGTTTGACAAGCATCAGCTGAAGCCACATGCCACAGAGGCAGAAGGCATCCAGGATATGCTCTTGTGAAGCAGGACAGTGGCATATCTTGACAAGTTGACAAGCATCGGCCCGTGTCATCTTTAAGTTGACTGGCTGATGCAAAGGCACAAATGCTGCACAGGCTCTGGGAGAAAACGCTGGCTTCAGCCCTTGGTGATGGCAGCTGCTTCTTATGGCCGTGTGGCTTTACACCATCAGTATAAGATAAGGATGTTGACTTTTATGAGTTGGTGTGACGCCCACTAAAATTCCAAATGAGAAACGTTTCATTTAACACGTGTTAAAGCCGCTCCAGGATCCAATCATCCCACGTTAACCCCGACAGAAACGCAGGACGCCGGTAGGTGGGTTCAAAACAAAATAGAACAGCACAGGCTTATGAGTTGCATGGAAGGAAAAGTGGTCAATAGCAGAGTTAAGCAGAGTCTGTGTGTGTCTTCCAGCTGACCCCAAGTCCCACAGAGAGCAGTGTGCCAACACTGATTAGAAGAATAGACAGGAAGAGAAACAGCAGGGATTAAACTGCCTATCAGTGTGTGTGTGAGCGTGTGTGTGTGTGTGTGTTCTGCAGTATCTGACATCTGATGTTTACCTGAGAAACAACCTAAACTACAGGGACTTGACTGAACAGAATAAAAGGATGAGAAGATGAGCGCTTAGATGGAAAGTCTGAGTTTGTAAACCTTTATCTGGCCACACACACACACACGCATGCGTCAACATGGATGCATGTGCCAGCAGACACACACACACACACACACACAAAAAAAAAACACCCACATGCCGCGCACGCAGTCATGTTCCAGAGCAGAAAGGAAGTGGAGATAAAGCAACAGTTTCTCTGAATGATTTGCACAATGCGAGGATGAGCAATGTGTTATTTTCACATTCAAGTGCAACCCCAGAATAACAATGTGCCCAATTGTACTCGGCTATGCTTGAAGTGCTTTCTCTTGTTCCCTCTTACGCTAGTTTTTAATTAAGACCCCATTCAAGCCATCAGCAGCAAACAGTCAAAAGAGGTTTGTTACTTTCCAAAAGTTTGGCTAACAATGTCTGAATGCATTATACAGTCTAAGACACACTGATAATGGGTAATTTCCACTGGGATTCAGGATGAAGAAAGGGGAGAAATATTTCTTCCACATGAGGAGAGTGAAGATAATTAAGAACAAAGCACTCGTTTGCTCTTTTCGAATTCTGATGTTTGTGTAAGTTAAAATTTCTTAATTTTATTTATTTATTTATTTTAATGACGAGACGCTACAGGCAAAAAGACAATTTTGCGCTGGTTAATTTTAGAATTTTAGACTATTTTGCTTCCTTAACATGTCTTCTTTCAGATTGGGGAAAGGAAATGTGTTCATTAGCATTATTTGCCTATTGGATATTTATGTAAATTAGCATTTGATTACACAATACCTGATTTGCATATTTAAATGCACAACTTAAAAAATACCAAAAATAATTATTTAAATGTAAGTAATCATTCGGGGACATTTCATGGTGATGCCTATTTGTTGAAATCACTCATGAATAGTGGTTCCCAATAAAAAATGTATAAAATGTACATACAACGATCATAATAAAATAATAATTTTACAAATCTTTATCGGCCCTTTTTTCAAAATAAGTTTTCCACTTATTCTGAGGAAAAAAAATCTCCCCCTCAGTAGCACTGCTACAATGCAATTGAATTTCCCTTCTGGGATAAATAAAGTATTTTTCATTTCATTTCATTCACGCAACTTTCTGCTTGGAAACCTTTGGCCACGTGGATGTTACGTTCACATGTGCCCATCAACCTAAACGTTGCTCAAGACTAAGCACATCCTCACACGGCGGTGGCACTTTCTGCAGGACACTGCATCAAAAACTGCTCAAGAACAGCTCGAGGAACACGTTAGCATTGACCCGGCCTCCAAGCTCCCCGGCTCCCAATCCGATTAAGCGTCAGTGGGATGCGCTGAAACAAGCCAGATCCACGGAGGCCCCACCCTGCAACC
>NW_007579397.1:67364-147279 GCF_000690725.1 Stegastes partitus | reverse complement strand
TGTCACACGTGTCAGAATGGGAGACCATTAGTTGTGTCGGGACACATTTTGTAAAACATTCCAGCTCATGTTGGAGGACATTAAGTGTCATAGAAGTCTCTTGTCATGATGCCTGTAGCTTGCTAAACTCTGATCTGTGGAGCAGACGCAGGAAGTTTTTTCTTTTCTTAATTCACTGCAGATCGTTCAGTTATCGAGCATATGCACTGGGTTGAGTTTAATAACTTCATTGTACTTGAAGTGTCTATTATCTAAGAAAATGGTATCGGATTGGGGTTGTTGTCAGCAAACAATAAATACTAAATGATTTTGTTTGGATCAGGAACAAAAATCTTCAATCTCAAGTTGTCTGGATATAAAGCCTGCCTTCTCAACTCCAGGCTAAAGGTCTAACTCCCAGATCTCAAAGTTCTGACTCTGTGATTCGTATATGTGCCGCTTTGCTTCTCTAAAGATGTTGGTCCGTGTGCTGCTATTCTTCATTCGCCATGCAGTTTCTGTTTTATAAAATAAATTACACCTCCAAGATGTGAAGTGCTTCCAACAAGTATTGCCCTAATTGCGTCACAATCAGTGATGCTTTTGCTTTAGTTCAGAAGGAGTTTGAAAGTTTGAATGGCATCGTTGTTTATTTAAGGTCATGATGATTCCTCTGAACAGCAGATCATATGTCAAATTAAGACCATCCATGATATAAGATTGTCAGCTCACCCACACCTATTTTGAACAGGTTTTATCGCAACACTATTGATTATTTGCATCCTTTATATCTTCAATCTTTTCATTGATTGTTAGATTGTCTCTTGGAATCTGTGTTTGTTTGCATTGTCATTCACTTCATTCAAGTTTGTAAACAAGATGGCCCTGTAAGCATAATTCTCCCAGACAGAAGTTTTCCAGCTGGATAAAAATCATGTGCCCCCACAGATGGAACTATTTTGGTGGACATTTTTTCCATTGTCAAATGTCTTATTTCACACACAACAGATTTTCCATATGGCTATCTGAATCAGTCTAACCGCAATTACTTTTAGACTGGTTCTTTGCAACAGGTAAAGAAAAAAATATATAGCAAGTCTGACTTGCATTTAGATTTACTGGAGTCTGAAGAATTAGTCTTTGTGGCTGCATCTTTAAGTAATAAAACAGACAACAAAAATGAAGCCTTTTTGTTATCTTGACTGTGTTTTTCATATGTTGCCACATTACGCTCTCTGATTTTGACAATAATTACCAGCATTTATTTGAAACACAGAACTATAACAATGGTGTGTGTGTGTGTGTGTGTTTTTTTTTGTTTTTTTTTTTTTAATTAAAAAGAGTAGTCAGATGAAAGTTTAGACATTTTTGCTGCATAAAGGTTGAAGAGTTATTGGAAAGAGTTAAACATCAGAACCAGGGTCCAGAGTTCAGCCCAATTGTCTGGCAAACACTCCAGCAGGTACTACCTGAGGCTGGCTATTTCAAATCCTCTTTTCAGTGGCTGGAAACTATTTTAATGGGAAACACAGGGATGGATAATAAAAAAAAAAAGAGTTAAGAGCTCGAGCTTCCCTCTTCTCCAGGCCCAATTAGATGTTGGCCTGTTTCTGTCAGGAATCTTTCAGCAGTTTTACCGGGAATCATGGTTTATTACAGCAGCAGCACATCTCCTCTCCACAGTGAATAGTAGGATCCCCTGAGAGATATGGAGAGAGATTCAAAGAAATTCACAGTTCAGTTTTGACACTTGTGTTTGATGTGACATGCCAGTCATAATACCACGTTTAATAATGAATTGAGGTATTCTGTAATAATTGCTTCTGGTAAATTGCTGAATAATGTGCTCATTTGTATCAAATTAAATGCAATCAAGCATTAGCATGGTCGTTACAGACCTGGCCCTGACTGCTGCCATGGAGAATATCTCCCACATGCTGCACATGATGTGTGGTTGTCTGCAGTTCACTGCAGCCTATTATTTTTACCTTTACTGTTTGAGCCTTACTGATGTGGATTCATTCTCATTTATACTGTGTGTTGGATGCAGTTGTGTGAAGTTGGGGTTTGTGCCAGAAACCTCCATCATCCATCTCTGATGGTTTTCACTTGTGTTCATTTATTCATTACACTCATTCATCAGAAAGGATAAAGTCTGTGCTCTTGAATGCATCCATAAAAACAGTATCTGGAAAAAAATACCATTGCAAGAGAAACATTGGTAACTCTGAAATAAATGTGTAAGTGAGACTTCATAAAATTGTGTGTGTGTGTGTGTGTGTGTGTGTGTGTGCGCGTGCGTGCGTGTGTGTCTGTGTGTGTGTGTGTGTGTGTGTATCATGCAGCCACTGCAATAAAGGTTTTTAGTGTGCCTCCTCCTTTTGGGAGATTCAATCCCTTTACTGGGACATTGGTCATCAGGAGCACCTGGTTTGTGTTACATTGCTGTCAGACTCAAGTAGTGCTTCCTAGAAGCTCTTTTGTTTTTACAGTAAATGTGGATGTTGTGAATTGGATAATGTAAATTAAATTGTGTCTTGGAGTTTGTTTCGGCAGAAGCTAGGCTGTCAGTGTCCTGTAGTGCACACCAACAAGCAGATGCACACATTTACAGCATAACTTAGAAGATGAAGTCCTGTAAAGCTGACAAATTGTTCTCTGTGACTGATTGCAGCTCAAACAAATTTAAAGTCTTTGCAAGTGGCTTTTTGTAGCAATCTAAACCCACTGACTTTCTGGAAGTCAGTGGCACTTGAGAACATCAAAATTAAATTTTTTCTCCATGTTATTTGTAGTTAGTGGGCTACAATTAGCAAGAATGTCGCTGTGGGTCTGATATTTGTTTTTGTGTAGCAAAGAATTTAAATGAACTTAATCACCATCTGTGCCGGGCAGCTTGAATTTTTAGACTTGCTTCCTTAAAGGTCTTTTGAGTTTTGGAATTTTATATCCTGTTCATATGCTTCATGAATCTTCTACTTTGTTTTTGTTCTGATTCTTTGACACATGAGTATGATATGCCACATTAAATTATATCTGCCTAAACAGATCCAGCAGTAGAGGAGTGGGATTTTCATCATTAAAGCATCTTGGGGGCCATCAAAGTGCCTGTGATCTCACATCTCATGCATTTGCATCCCGCGTGAGAATTTATTACTCCTTTCTGTTGGAGGTGCAGGATGGTTCTAATACATTATAATTACATGTTAAACATTTTCCAAATACCAAGAGTCGCAGTGTCTGTTCTTTTGTATAAAAGTATAATTTGTGATCCTTCCCTGCAGAGCAGAAAATCCTCTCTCCCCGTGAGTCCAAGTGAATGAGAATGGAGTGTTTTAGTCATTAGAGGAGATTGAAAACATAGTAAACAACCACAGACCACTGGCTCATGAGTCTCTCTGGCAGTTTAAGGATATCCCTCTCCACCAGGAATGCTGCTTCAAGCAACGATTTTGTTTTACTGGCTTGTCATCAGCTGTCTTTTAGATTCTCTTCACATGCTGCTCCTGAGGACACACAGAGTGTTTCACTTAAGACTAGATGCAGCAATGTCTGTGCTGATTGGGGTCATCACATCCAGACCTTAGTCTGCATCCAGTGTGCACTGAGTTTTAGAGAGCAACTGTGAACAAATCCTACTTTGCTCTCTATACCTGTTAACATGATAATTCCGGGTCACATAACCTGACTTGCATCTTTGTATTTTTGGCCAAAGTTTCTGCTGCAGCAGCATCTTCAGTTTGTATGATGGCTGAATTATTTTCGCTCAAGTTTTGTTGCTTTTTGTTACACTTATTTAAAAACTTGGTTCGTTTTTGCCAGTTGTTCCTGGTACAGTAACAGTATGGTCTAGTTTATGGTTACAGATGTCTGTTCTCCCTAACAAACAGGTGTTTATCCATCTTCTACATCCAGAGTTTGAGATCTTGTCTTCTGGTTTCCTTTATAGAGCCCCATTGAGTGAAATGAACAGATATAAAAATTTTATCATATCATCTCTCAACTGAACTTATTTCTTAAGGCTATAATAAAATAATGATCATTTTGCCTTCTGAATGCTGGGTGTAAATAAATGTTTGCTAACAAGGTTGCCATAGCAGCTTTAAGAGGTGATCTGTCACTCCTGTGTTCACAGCGTGTATCTGCAGCCTGGGAGTGGCCAAAAAGCCAAAAAGGTTGATGCACTTTTGTACTTGTGCTGTTTCTCTGTGTGTTTAAGTGCTTTGTGTTGTATCTTGTTTCACTTCTGCACAACCAATTACTGTTTGGGGACAAAAAGTGATGGATGGATTGGCTGATACTGCATTTACAAAGTTAATTGCGGAGATTTGCCAACTTGGCTGAAAAGATGTCAGACTGTCATTAGCCACATTTATTTGGAAGAGAAATACATGAAAATTACTGCAAACGTTTGTCACAGTTTACAGACTGACTTCCTGGTCAACTTTGACCTACTGTACTCCCTGTAGCAGTTTTCCTGTACAATGACAGATTAATAGTGACATTTCCAATGAGCTCACGTTTAGATAATCTGACTAACTGTTGGCTTGTTTAGAAACATGAATGATCACCAGACTGCTCATGTTTCTCGTCCTGTTTGACTGCTTTATTGATGTCATGTTTCCACATCTTGACAATTAACATGTGTAACATGACCACAATGGTATTATCAGCTATCAACTTTGTTGTGAGACCAAAGATGTTGTGAATTTTAACATCTCTTTAACCATGAAGGTTGCAGAACATGGCATCTTCACTTGTAGTGTTGTTGTGCTTCATTTCATCAAATTTTGTAGACTTGCAGTTGAGATAATTTTTAATTTTCAAGGTTCATAAAGTCAGTGACTTATTTTTGTAAGGCTGTTATCTACTCTCCAATTTACTGTTCTGACCAGGCAGAAGAGTTTTTTTTTAATCCTCCTATGGTCTGCTGATGGGGACAATGATTCTTATTGTATTTGAAAGTTTTTCCAACTCTTTGTAATCCATGGAGGCCAAGACTGTTCAATCTGGCCTCAAAGTTAGTAGTGGAGCTGTTACTGACTGAATTTGTGGATGTTTTTTCAGGTGGAAATTTTTTAAAAATGGCCCAGGGCTTAACTATGTGCCCTTTCTGTTTCCTCAGTTCAATTCAGTGTTATCCCTTATCCATCCAACTTATCCATTCCCCGTCAGTCCTGCCACATGGACACTCTCACCAAGGACATTTTGAATAAACTTTTGTTGGAAAAGGCACATCTGGATTGGGGAGAATTTTCAGCCCTACCAAGAATTAATTCTTTTGTCTCTGTTTCACACAGGGCTCAGAATCAATTTTTTCTATTAGCTATTGTTTTCTGTGGCTTGAACAATTCTATTCTTTCTGTCTTTTCCTCTTTCTTTCCCTTAATTTATCATTCTGTGAATAAATCATAACCCTTACTCTGCCAGCACATGATGCAGTAACCAGCTCTGCTGCTGCGCCAGCCGTCCACCTTTGACATGAAGACAAATTGATGAAACCTCACAGAGACACCTGTTGAGAGTTATATGTATCTCCTGTGAGGTTGAACAAGGACTGCTGTGTATCCATTTAGTGCCTCTTACTTCATCATCTGTCACATGTTGATTTACTCTGGGTTGTGTCCAGCTAAATTCTTCATTGGAAGAACCCTTTTTTTTCTACTTCACAGGCCAGATGGTTGAAAAGATGAAGAGATAGAAAAAATGGAAAGCAGAAACAATTAGTTTTTAGTGTCACAGTGGTGATTTTCCGGCATTTACTGTAAACTGTGGCATTCGTGTTGTGTTCAGTAAGTGTGAAATGATTTGATGATGTGATGTGGAGTGGGTGATTATTTTCCACCACCCAGTGCAGTGGCATCTAGTTTGCGTTTGCATCCAGAGCTGAACTGCACGAAATATGTCAAATCTCTCCGGTCTTCCTCCACTCCGTCTTCCAGAGCCTGCTTTAGTTTGATCCCATGGTTTATTTGTCTTAATCACCCAGAGGAACAAAGACAGAGCCGAGACCAAAGAAGGCTTTAGTACAATCATATCACCAAGCCAGGAAAACAAATTCACTTTAGTCAGAGGTTATGGCTCCCTCATTTCTTTCTGTCTGTGTAGTTGCTGAATCTCTCTCTAATAATTTATTTTCCTGTAGCCAAGTGACAGACTTACATTATTTCATGGTGTCTCCAAAGGATCTCAGTAAGAAGTAATGTGACACCGGGATTAAAAGAGAACGTCAAAAATACATTTTGCCACTAAGCTTTTTCCTCGTTGACACAATGGATACTGTAGCTGCTGTATTTTCACTCTCAGGCAAACGTCAGCACACACTGTTTTTGGTATTTATGAGGCTGGTTTCACAAAGATATTTCTGACTGGTCTACAGTGTTAGGGCAGTCGTAATTTTTCTATCAGCTGCAAGTCTCACAAACCTCCTCATGTTAGTTTAACTCATAGTTTCTCTTGTAGCAGTCAGTGACACTGACCTGTGGCACCAAAAAAATACAAAAGGGAATTAAAGAGATAGGTGTAGCCCTTTTGTTTGCTTAGAGAAAGTGTCCTGAGTTTACTGATGTTTTGAGCCATATCACAACCCACAGCATCTGAATCCTGATACACATTAGCACTGCTTTGATACACACTTCTTACAGTTTTTTAGGGTTTGTGTAGCAAACATGCTGACATAACATTCATCTATTTGCACATCCAGAACATGCGATTTTAGCAGCTACATGGAGTCATGTGTTTATCTGCCTGATTGATGTAAGTCAAATATTCACTTTTTTGTGTAGAGCAAAAAATAATGTTCTATTATGTTCACTTCCTAGTTGCAGACTTAGTTGTTTAGCACAGCTAGTGTACACATAACTTGTAGATCTTTTTTTGTTTGGTAACATTGTTTGGTTTTTGTGTCCAGCAAATTATTGTGCAACAGGCACAACGACTGTTACAGTAATCAAAAGTGAAATCAAGCTCAGGGTGAATCCAGGTACTGCTGAGTTCTTGAAATTTATGACTTCAAACTGTTAACTAAAAGACTGAAATATGCAGATGTGTAACGTGTCCAAACATATCTAAACAATGTGTGTGTTGGCTTCTCAAGGCGTCCTGTGCTTGCTGCACACAGACCTACTCTGCAGGAATTGTGTGCTGTACAAGGCTGCCCTCTCATAGCCGCCCAATGTTCCACCATAAAACATTATTTCATCATGTGTCGTAACTTTAAAACTAAATGTGATGCTGGATTTTTACTCCACAGAAGGCAGAAGTGAATGGTTTTCAGGGTGTCATAGCCTGAAAATGGTTTTAGCATGATGTGCATCTGCTTTGTGATTTTTAGTCATAAACGTGTTACGTAAAGTATTACTGTTTTAACTATTGACAAGGATGCACCTTTCCCCCTGTTTGACTGGTCTGTGTTTTAAATTTGAATGCTTAATGGACTCATGGAATCATGGAGAATGCAATGAATAATGTAATATGTGACGGTTGAGAGGTAAATAGCACACCTCACTGACCTTTTACGAAATGTTTGTTTTTTCTTTATGCATACTTTTCCACTTACTCACAGAGTACATTTTTTTTCCTGCTTTAGCCTGAGAAAGTTTTGTACTGTTAAAAGAGTAGTTTAACATTTTGGGAAATAGACTTATTTGCTTTTTCTGGCAGAGAATTTGATTAAAAGGTCAATACCACTCTGTGGTATGTGTGTGTGTGTGTGTGTGTGTGTGTGTGTGTGTGTGTGTGTGTGTGTTGTTTATTTTGTACGAAAATGAAAGAGTGAAACTGAAATGTTTTTGAATGAAGTCACTATACTACAGACATTTGTTACAGTCCTTTGCAATTTCCCATAACTTGTCATTTCACTTGCTTGTTTTTTTTTTTTGCACAAATAAAACAGACAAGATTGAATTTGCTTTAGAGGTGCATCCAGTTTTTGCTGTCTTTGAGGAATCTGATATTAAAATATCTGGATTGTTTCTGCTCTTGCAGCTGTAGAATTAGCAAAAAATGTGGTCAGCTGTTTATGACGGACTTTGCTCTAAAGAAATAAACACATGGAGCATTTTACATTTGCAAAAATTCAATATGGTATAATCAAAGAAATTGAATTTGTTGCAAATATAAATTTACTGGTTATGTAGTGACACGGTTTTTACCTTTTTGTAAATGTGAGGCCTAAAATGTAACATCCTAGACGTGCAGATACCTCGTTAAAGAACAGCTGAACATCGTGTTTTAGCTTGAAATGTGCTCCCTTCACAAAAAAATGTGTTCCAACCTTGACTCAACAGACTTTTCGAGGGTTAAGTGAACAGAGCCACTGAAATTTCTTAAAATAATGTCTGTTTCAGTAAACGCTGTTATCTGTCTTTTGACCAATATCAATACACAGTGAAATAAAGTGACTGTAGGTATAATTTACCCAACTCAAAAATGGATTTGCCAAAGTGTAAGGTGACTTTTATATACCTGGATTAACAGATTTTCTTGGTGTCTTAGAGGCAGTGGACAAAAGCGATAAAAATGACACTGACTCCTTATCTTGAGTTCCGCAAACTTGTTAGCAAACACTTACCTATTCACACATTCAGACGATATGGTGTGATTTCAGCATTCATTTGAAGTTTTTGCTAAGCTGAGTAATAGTCAAGTATTTCCTTTTTTGTCTAGCAATTAAAAGCTATTAGATACGCCAATATGTTCTCTAGCTAGTTGATAACTTTGTTGCTTGGCACAGGAAACAGATAACGTGCAGTTTCTTTTACTTTGAAAACATCTGCCTACTGCTGCGGCTGAAAAATAACGCTTTAAGAATGTTAAGAGTAAAGTGCCCCCCCCCCAACCCGACTGCACAGAATATTCGGATATTCGTCATTAATTGAATATCCAGAGACCAGAAAGTGCTATTTGGACCAGCCCTACTAGTTATTGTAACACCTGTGAACAGTAATAAACAACAAATGACCCTTCAAGCATTAAGCCCTCCTTGTATCTAGACCTCCGTCTTGACAATCCAACAGCCTTGTTATCCAACATAAATGAAGGTTTTACATTTAGTGTCAGATTATCGAGTCATGACTGTATTTCGCAAAAGGTGTAAGTATTGTTTCTCTTTAGAGAAAGACAGAATGTGTATGGAGGGAATTTGTCAATTGTTAAAACTACTGGGAGTAAAATACCAGAGCAAACAGTGTGTAAAAAGTAGGTCTTTTATGATGTTGACATCGTTGTAATACTGTATCAGAGCCAGATTCTTACTTTAAATCTGTGGATTTGTCTAGTATCCTATCTACTGTCAGCTCTAAGCTGCAGCCCTGATCCTCCCATGTAATGTGGTTATTTATCTTTCAGATGGAGGATCCATCCTGAAAAGCGCACTCATACATAAAGTGTACGCACGCTTGCACAGCCGCAGCGAGCGTGCACACGTATACACACAAACGCACACAAAATAAGAACCACATTGAGCTTTTGGTTGCTGTCTTCTGCTCTGAGACAAATTTAGAGTGGATGAATTATATTTCTTTCTTTTCTCTGTCCTCTAGTCCCCCTAAATCCTTGTGCTTCATCATCCACATCACTTCTGTCCCCCACGGCTTTCCACAGAAAAAAATTCTGATTGCCACATGGCAGTTGGCGGTAACACTAGCCTGTGGGTCTCATTTTCACAAAGGAATTATTAGTCCTGGTCTGTGGTGTGAATGTGAATATTTTGAACATACCGATCAAAAACTGTCTATTCTGTAGGTTTTCTAACTTCTCAGAGATCTCTAGCAGATGTGGAAAGATACACATGTGTTGTTCACCTGTTCTCTGTGTTTGTGGGAGTACGTGGATGTGTAACATTATGTACGTGTGAAGCAACAAGAACAACAACTGTTACAGTAATCACAAATGAGTCAGGCTCAGGGTGGATCCAGGCACCGTTGAGACCTTGAAATTTATGACTTAATATTGTTATCAGCAGCATGACAGAGTAATACGCATGCTTATTGACAAAGAATGTGTTGTGTGTGCACATATTGGAAGCTCAAATGAAACTAAATGAAACAGTGACCTCTGAGAAAGTGTGTGAATATTTGGAAGACTATTCCATACATCATATTTTCCACTTTGCTACAGAATGCAGAGCCCGTTTATCTGGCAGGAAAACCAGACTCACTGGACTACCACACATCCTGACAGGCACATAATAAATTTACAAAAATGGAGCGAGGTCAGAAGTTGGAGAAGTTCAATAAATGTATCAGTATAGAGGTTATATTATCGAAACATGGTGATAGAGTGATGACAGAAAAGTCTGATTTCTGTGGTGTGGCATGAAGCGGAGTATGAGAATGTGTGTCTCTTAATGTCTGCAACATTTTCATCCTTGAACCGCTCTGACCTGGTATGGAAGTCTGTAACTTAATAAGCCATTCAGTTCATGGCATCAACCGGTTGGAAAAAGTGAGTGGAAAAAATCTAAATTCTTGTCTTTTTCCATACTCAAAATCACAACCAGTCCAAGTGAGGAAGCTCGCACACACTTGACTGAGCTGTGAAAGACCTTCTGCTCTTGGCCAAGGCAGCAAACATTTTCCAATCGCCTGCACCTACTGGAAGCAAGAAATCACAGAGAGTGCAAAAAAAGAAAAAAAAGAGAGAGAGTCCTGATCTTAAAATTTTAACATGTCAGTTTGATATTGGGGGAAAAAGTTGGCGAGATCTTCTTTGAGTGGTTTTCCATTCAAGTAAAGGGGATCTCTGTTCAGGGAATGTAGTGACCAATAGTTTGTAGATGAGGAAGAGAAAATGATTATTTCCTTCACTTTCATCAGCTGTATGAAAACCGACATACACAAAAACTGGTGTGAGTTTGTACGAGTGCTCCATTTTTCTTTTTTTTCTTTTCTTTTTTTGTACCCATCTCTGATACAGTTTTCCGGCTGCGTGGCGCATGCTGGCAGGTCTGGATGATGATGTGTTGAAAAGCTGTAAAATGAAGGAAAGGAATGACAAATCTGTGATGACAAAAGCAGAAAGAGGACAGTGTGCCTGACTGAGCCGGGGAAAGATCACAGTTGAAGACGGGAAATAAAAGACACGGGAGAAAGAAAGGAAGATGGCACACTGGTAAATGTTAAAGTGTGGGCGGGAGAGAACATTAATGTTTTCCTTAAAACCAGTACTTTATTCTGCAAGATTAATTATTAAACCTGTTAAAGTGTAGAGAAGAAGGACAATGATAAGTGCTTTGGAGGAAATACATGAAAATGCAAAAATGCATACATTTGCATTTGAGGTTGGTTATAAATGTACAAGCTTCCCTCATAGAAAAAGGTTGAAAAAGGGCTTAAAGCTTTAAAAACTAAACTTAAAGAGGTCTCATCAAGAAGTGTAACTGAAATGAAAAAAATGCTTTATCACAGGTGTACAAAAGTGCGATGAAAGCCACGAGAGTCTGAACTATTTAGTGCTGGATTATAAAATCATCATGTGCTTTGTTCGACCTCAAGTTATTCCTACAAATGCTCTTGCAAATTATTATTATACCAGAAATTTTTATTTAAAAAGTGGAACAATCCCATTAAAGATGTGTCTTTGCCACTTTAAGCCCATTAATCTTTGAACACAGCAGTCAGTACGACTCATCAGATGTGCTAAATGGGTTGCCCAGCGGTGTGGGAAACCTCCTCCCCCCCTCACCTTTTTGACGTCAGATTTGAGAGCCGCGTGTCCAATCATTTATGTAACTTTTCTGAAACCGACACCACAGTTACATCCCCTTTATGTCGTTATTGGCCAGATGTGTGAAGATGAGGAAAGAGTCAAGGTTTGAACTTTTCTGTCCAGCTCCCTTTTCTTTTTCATGACACGGCTGTTTCTATCGCTTTTCATGTGAACAACTGAGTGCAAAGCAAGAATGTCAGGACACATGGTGTGAGAAAGTGTGCCTTGATCACAATATTTAAGCAGTAATGAATCTCTACATAATCTTTTCACTCTGCACTCCAATTTGAAAGAAAAGGTTGAGAGTTCAGAGTTTATTAGGGACACAGAGTTTCAGTTGTGGCCCTTTAACAGGCATCTGCCAAACAGCATGGGGTTTCATCTTTTTCTTTTTTTTTTCTTTTTTAAACAAACAGTCACAGTGTTCAGACTGAATGATGGATCATTTAGCTGTTGAAGAAAGTAAAAACGCAAAATGCAGAAGGTTGAAAGGAAAAATACTTTCAACAAATTGTCCAAACTCCACAGGGATCAAAGAACATTCTTTCTAAATCTGTTAATGATTGATCCTGGATACCAAATTTGATAAACAGTAATAAAATTGTATTCATTATAAGGGAATTAAAACTTGACTGTTGAGTGATTAAAAATGTGTCTCCCTGCTAAAAGAGGAGACAAGTCCGAAAAAGATTAAATATTAAATATGAAATGAAATCGCATAAAGACCCCTTTCAAAGGGCCTTTTAAGGTGTCAAACCAAGTCAGTAAGAGGCCAGTTATTTCTACAAGTAGATTCCACGACTGATACAAACCAGAGTACCTTCAACAAGAAGAGAAAGTTGGATGAAAAAGAACAGAGGAGGTTGTGGTGCTGCAGGAAAGTGACAGCAGAGGTGACAGGGTGAGGGAGGTGGAGAAGGAGGAGGCCTCTTTTTGGGAAAAGATAATTATAGAGAAGAGAGAGGGAAAAAGAGGAAGAAGAAGAGGAGGTGAGGTGAAGGATTAAAGATGAAATAGAGGTAATTTTTGTAGGAATTATTATTATGCTTTTTTACACCCCAACTTTTGTCTGATGGGTGTAATTACTTTAGACTTTAAAAATTAGCATTTTACATGCTGACAGACTGGGCTAACTCACCGGTTTGCATCCCAGTGGGGGCACTGGGATCTTTCTGCGTGGAGTTTGCATGTCCTCCCCGTGCAGCGTGGGTTCTCTCTGGGTTCTCCAGCTTCCTCCCACAAGTCCAAAAACAGGAGGTCAATTAGTAATTCTAAATTGTCCGTAGGTGTGAATGTGAGTGTGCTTGGTTGTCTGTCTCTGAGTGTAGCCCTGTGATAGACTGGTGACCTGTCCAGGGTGTCCCCTGTCTTCACCCTAAGTCAGCTGGGATAGATTCCAGCCCCCCCGTGGCCCTAGTGAGGATTAAGCGGTGTATAGATAATGGATGGATGGATGGATGGATGTTAACAGTTTAAAGATGCCTTTATTATCAGCATACATGAAAATATAATGAAGTTCCATTGGAGATCTCTTATAGTAGCAGTGTGAGATGTAGTGGGCATTGTTTAGTAAACGTAACAAAAAACATATATGTATATACATATACATATATCCAGATGCAAGAAAACAAGTTTGTTTATATAGCAGCTTATGATACACAAAGGTTATTCATAGTTACAGACAGGTAAAAACAAACAAAAAAATGAAAACATATAAGCGATAAAGTCCACAATAAAATTGAGAAGAAACCCCTCCAAAAAACCCAAAACAAAGTTATGAAATACAGTATTAAACATGTGGTTCCCATACTCATTTACTTGTGACTGAAGCAGTGTACCTTTGGTACGTGTTGTCATGTTTCCCCTCTAAATATCATACATTATTTAGCATCTATATAAAAAGGCAATGATTGGAGAAAATGGTGGAAATATAGCAGAGTTTAGATTGGTCATTCTTGATCCATTAGGTCTTACTTTAAATTTATCGCAACCCCTTGGATGGAAACAAATGGACTAAATGACTTAAATGCATATAAACAAGTTACCACTATCTCCATTCTGACCAGCTGTGAATGTACTTATACAATGATGTGCCAATTTTGGGAATCCAATAATTTAAAAAATATACTGGATGTCAGCCAAAGGAGCTTTTTTTTTTTCGGCAACCAGAACTTTGGGTATTTTCTGTACATTTTCCAGATAATACGTTCTGTACTTGCTACCATTCGTATATCATGTCATCATATTATGATGCGTTTTATGATTCATCTGTGTTTGATGGGTTCTGGCATGATGAAGGCCGGAGTTCCACCGCAGCAATCTGTTCAGGGGCTTCCTCAGGAGACACACCTCTTCTGGCGAGCAACATCATTTCCTGTCTCGTGTGATGACATGTGGGATACAGTGAAATGCATTGGAGGGTGGAGATGTTAAAATAGACACACACACACACACACACATATACACACACACATCAGTACATGCACGTGCAAGCAGACATGTGTAAGCTTTGCACAAACACACACACTTCTCATCCTTGAGGCCCAGTTCTGGCTGAGAGTCTTGGCTGACCACGATTAAAACTGGCTCTCGGAAACATACACACACACACATACACACACACACACATACACACACACACATTTGCACACAAGCAAATGCAAAAACTGCACTCGCTGGCTGTAAACAGTTTGACTTCAAAGAAAAGCTCTTGATGCAACGCTGTCATCATGTGTTTGTGATGCTCCAGAGAGTCATGTCTGAATGTGTGACACATGGTTGCAAAAGGCACTTTTTTTTTTTTCGTCAGCTGGTCTGTGGTGCACGTGATATTAATGTTTTTTTTTAGACACTGGCAAAGAATTTATTTATAGATAGGATGATGAGAGACATTGTTTCCATGGAATATAAAGACAGACGTACTTCGTACACTCATAACTTTTTGGATACACACTGCTTTTATGACGGGTCCAATAACCCTTCAAGCTGTAGAGACTGAAGTGTGTGTCTGTGTTTAGAAGATATTGTGGGGACTCGGATCTGGAAGCGCAGTCATGTTGTGGAGACCTGCTGCTGTTTTGTGACTAGAAGCCGGTAGTCCCTAGTTTAACAGTTAATGTCAGGGTCAGACTTGGTTGAAGTTAGGATCAGGCTGAAGCTTTTGAGCCGGGTCCAGGAATTTATGCCGTCAGTTGAGAGCAAACACGTGTTAGACGTGTTTGTGTGCGTTGGTCGAATGTTGAGTGACTACAAGGTTGTTTCTGGATACACAGTGCCTCCAAGACGTGTGCTAATGCACCTGATGGGATTGATCATGTCATTTAAGCACAATTTGTATTTTTCAGTGTAAGTTTATGCAATTTTACTTTAGTTCTACTGATGTTAGCTGTCATTTTTACATGAACACTGGTCCTTGTTAAGTTCATAGTCTGGTTTGAATCATATTCAGGATTAGGGCTGAACAATTTTGGGAAAATATCTTCAAGTTGCGAAGTTTCTGGCAGATATTGTTATTTGATTTGCAATATAATTTGTTGTAGTCAGACTTCAGTTTAGTATTTGGTGTGTAATAGATTTAAAACATGTCAAAGAGCATTACCACATTAGGATAGCATCAATAGCACAATTGTCACACAAGAAAGATGACAGGAATTTGTATTTGACACGCAGTTTAAATTCTGCAGAACTGTGAACTACAGAAGCCAAAGTAAGTTCATCCTTAAATTTTGAGCTGACTGTTCAGAAATGAGAAAGTGGTTGAGATGTCAAGGAGTCACAAACAATAACCTAGCACTTACACTTATTTGCCATAACATAAAAAACAGTGAATTGTGCACTAGTATTAAACTATGAAAACCATTAAAAACATTGACGGGTGAAATGAATAACATTATCTCCCCTTTTCAAATGGTTGGGATATATTAAAAAAATGGCAACAGTCAGTTCTTGGAGCTGATGTGCTGGAAGCAGCAACAACAGATAAATGTAAAGATCTGAGCGACTTCAACAAGGGTCAAATTGTGACTGCTTGATTCCTGGGTCAAAGCATCTCCAAGATGGCAGATCTTATGGGGTGTTTCTGGTATGCAGTGGTCAGTGCCTACCACAAGTAGTTCCCACAACAGGTCCATGGATGCCCAAGGGTCATTATAGATGAGGGATGTGAATGCTGGCCCGTATGGTGCCATCCCACAGGAGAGCTACTCGAGCACAAATTGTTGGTAATTTCAACATGATTGACGGGTGTCAGATGCCACAGCGCAGTGCAGCATGCCGTGTATGACATTGTGCAGCTGTAGACCAGTCAGAGTGCCCATGCTGACTCCTGTTCAGTGCTGAAAGTGTCTGCAATGGGCATGTGAGCATGACAATGGGACCATGGAGCGACGTTTGCCTGGGCTGATAAATCATGTTTTCTTTTATAATAGTATTGCTGTGTGTATGCATTGTGCACCTGGGGACGAGATGGTAGCACAATGCACTATTTCAAAAGGTGAGCTGGCGGAGGCAATGTGATGCTCTGGAGCCAGTTCTGCTTTGAAACCTTGGGTCCTGGCATTCTTATGGATGTTTCTTTGACACGTAGCACCTACCCCAACATTGTTGCAGACCACATATCCCTCTTTAAAGCATTGGTATTCCCTGCTGGCAGTGGTCTTCTTTAACAGGATAATACTCCCTGCAACACTGCAAAGATTGTTCAGGAGTAGTTTGAGGAACATGACAAAGAGTTCATGGTGTTGACTTGGCCCTGAAAGTTCTGTAAACTGATTGTGCATCTGTTAGATAGGCTGAAAAAACAAGTCTGATTTTTACAGGTAACATCTGTCCACTTACAGGACTTAAAGAATCTGCTGCTAAAGTCTGCGTGTTTGATCCTACAGGGCACATCCAGAGTCCATGCCTTGACGGGTCAGCGCTGTTTTGGCAGCACAAGGACCTGCACAATATCAGACATGTGGTTTTGATGTTGTGGCTG
This sequence comes from Stegastes partitus, assembly GCF_000690725.1. Classification (NCBI taxonomy): domain Eukaryota; kingdom Metazoa; phylum Chordata; class Actinopteri; family Pomacentridae; genus Stegastes; species Stegastes partitus. The sequence goes on along the minus strand of NW_007579397.1, from coordinate 130,613 downwards.
ATGTATATACATCCATATTGAACAATTTTGCACCTCCATGATGTCAACAGTCACACTCCGTTTATAGCGAAAAGTCAAGGTGTGAAAGTCTTGAAGTCAGTGTGTTTGATGGACACATGTAACAAGTCCAGCGTTTATGCTGGAGGTTATTTTATGGATTCTCACATTTTTATTTGCTGTAACTATGATCCCTAACCGTGATCAAGTGTTTGAGCTGCGTAAACATGATTTATTCACATATTTTTGGCATTACATTTTCCAAACCTTAGCCACAACATAGTTGACATGGACAGACATTGCAGAACATTAGAATTAAAAAAATTGCATTAAGTAAGAAAATAACAATGAAAATGAATGGAATTCAGGGTTTTGCATCATTGTTCGATACTGACTCTTCATCTGGTGACAGGGTTGGTGCACAGATTATTAGAAATCTGACTAATATTAAATTCATGAATATTGACAACCAAAATTCTCAGCTTTGGTATAACCATCATATTTGGATTATCAAACCTGGAATCTTAGTGAGAATGTAAACATTCTTAGTTTGAAGGAAACAAAGAAAATGAGGAGAACAATGAAAAAGGCCTTTGCAGATTAAAAGCAGGATTGGTAGGGACACACCACACTGAGCAGAAAAAGAGAAAAGAAAAAAGAGGGTGGGAAGCTTGAAGAAAACTTTCTTTTTTTCTTTTTTCTTTTTTTCTTTTTTTTTTAGAGAAACGGAGTGTGAGATGGAGACGGCGAGATGGAGGAGGGTGAGGAGAGTGGGTGTGTCTTGCTCTCTGTCCCCTCCCTCTATTATAGAGGTATAGATGGTGCAGAAGCAGCCTGCTGCATCCAGAGGTCCAGTCCAGTGAGCTGCACTAGTCCTGAGAGCCACCAGCTCAGAGAAGTAGTCCAGCCACTCAAGAAGCATTCAGCTTGACTCCTTCAGCTGCAGCACACACTTCACTCAACCTGTGTCCAAAGACAGCAACAGCATTTCTTTCTGTGACTCACTCCTGTTGTAAGATCTCTGAGCTCATTCACAGCTGAGCATTCACAGACCACAGCTGCTTGTTTCACCTGAGACTCAGAGCTACACACAGAGATGATGATGGTAATGATGATGAGGAGGCAGCGGTACTCGCACACCTTTCTGGTCCTTCTGCTCATGGTCTTCATCGCTGGGATTGTCCTGTCGGGTCCCTCCACTCCCCGCAGGAGCAGAGGTAGGTCATAAATACAGTTGTGTTGTTTTCTACTAAGACCTCCACATCAGATGACACTATTGATCACATGAAGTGTAGCATTTGTTACATGCATAAATGCGTTGTTGTCATGGTCCTCTCTCCTCGTAGGTGTCCCACCAAGGTTTAAAATCTATGCAAATGAACATAAGTGTAACTGTCTTTCTGTCTTAGTGCTGTGATGGACTGATTGCTTCTCCATGTTCTTTTTCTGCCTTCTGCCAAATGCATGCTGGGACAGGCTTGGAAAGACAATATGTCATAGTTAGTAGGATGGATACTTGTTTCAAGGATAGACCACGAGAGTAAGGACTTTATAACAAGACTGAGACAACCATTTACAGCAGAGTATTTTGAGTGATGGATGCATTTGAAACTACTTGTTTCGAACATCATAAAGCTCCAAAATACAGCTGCAAAACATTACCAAAAGTGGCTGAAATATGCAGATTAAGGCACCATGTTTTGAGCTCAGTTCTCTTCCTCAGGCAGCTCTCTTCTTACTGTATTTGATTCTGTTATCTGCCATGAGACTGTTACTACTAGATGAAACCCTGATTACCACATTTGGTTTTAATGTAGTTCTGTCCTGTGTTTCCTGTCCGGGAGACGAAGAAAGTTCTGCCCTTCAACTGTGGTACACAAGAGCACAAGTATAGTAAAACTGGGGGCTCAAGGGAGTTGATTAGAGTTAATTCCAAATGCTGATTTCATTTGGGACCCTGTTCCAAGTTTTTTTTTGAACAGCATTAACCAACATTCAAGTCTCATATGGAGCTGACTGGTAAATATTTAATCCGTGTGGCTAGATGTTTGACAGTAGCTGAATGTCAGTCTTTGAGTTTTCGTTCTTAGATTAGTTCTGGGTATTCATACATTTAGTTACACAAAATTGTTGAAGTGTTTTTCTCCCTGCATTGAGTGAAAAAACAGGAGCATGTTGGCCTCCCCTCAAACAAGGCAATTTAGTAAATTAGGTAAGGGATTTAAAAAGATTAACTTTCAGTAAGTGAATTTGATACCATCCTCTGATTCTGCAAAATGCTGTTGAACCCTAAAGGAGTTGAGAATCCCCTGTCAGGCTTTCAAACTGCCTTGATTAGAAACTGTGTGAGCATTTTTTTTTTTTTACGATGCCTGTGGTTTATGCACATTTCCCTGAAATGAGGTTCGCAGACAATGAGAGGTCATTTACTGCTTACAGGTTTTCATGAAAGTGTTTCCAGGTTGGGGTCAAGGATTAGACTTGTAGAACTGATGGGATGACTTTCCTGGAGCCAAGCAGACCATGTGAAGAGTTTAAAAGCTGACCTATTTCTTTCGTACAATGCCTGAGGCAAAAGATTTGTTTTATTGTTTTAAACATCTCACAGCACTCATTAATGGATTTTTATACAAACCATCTGAAAAGACGCTCAAAAAATTAAACACAGATACAGACATATTATTGCTCTCAGTTAAAACCACACATGTCCAAGAATATGGAGATTATTGCAGCAGCGCCTTTATATTAACAAACAAAATAAAACAAAATAAATACAATCCAGGTTGTTATTCGGAGGGTTTCATCAATAGTTTAAAGATGTCTGGTTTTGGAGGTCTCAAACCCATTATGGCTCATGCACTGTTTTCTTCTGCAACATAGGAAACCCCCTCTTTAATAAGATTCTGATTTTCACAGCATTCTTGGGAAACACAGAAATTTCCACAAACGTTTTCCATAATGTCTTATTATCCAACTAGTATATCAGTCCACACACAGACACAAAGATACACAATGAAGCCTGCTTTCCATCTCTGACTCTGTACTTTGTAGTAGAGAGTCAGAGATGGCTCTGTTCTTTAGGTTAAACTTAGGTGCCCTTTGAAGACTTTGATGGTAGGCAAAGTGGTCTGAGGTGAATATACTGGAATCAGTTTAAGGAGGTAAACACAGTGGAAAAGACTGCTTCCAGTGCGTAACCTGCTGCATGATATTGGCTTTCATACAAATCTCAGTGTGCAGCTTTGGCAGCCAGATGAAAGGAGTAATGTGCGTTTTTGCTTTGGGAAGAGAGTTAAATGTCTGTATCTCTGTTCTTCTTGGACCAAGGATGAAACACGTTATGGTCCACACTGTGTTTGCTTTCTTCTCTTAGGTGATATTATAGCATAACACATAGTGTACTGTTAGGTAATCTGTACTTTCCAAGGCTGTTAATTCTCATTTATGTGTGTTCTCTTTAACAGTTTCTCCATCTGTGTCTGAATAAGGTAAATAAAAGAGGACAATATATGGCCTGCAAACTACTGCTATTCCAGACCAAACATGGCCTCATGTCATGTACAGATTAATGAGAGGGAAATATGGCAGGAGAGAGGAAAGTAGAGAAGATTAGAGGACAAGGCAGATGAATTCAAAGCACTTTGGGAAGTTTAAAAAAGGATCGGGTTGATGGAAAGATGGCTGGTGACACATATAGGACGTCAGAGATTGAGTGAAGGAGGTGAAGGACGGGATGGAGCAGCGCCATAGGGAAAAGGGAAAACAGCTGTTGCTCCGTCAAATCTGACAGGGGGGATATATAGTGTGAGAGCAGAGAGACCTGCATGGAAGCAGCCAAGGTGGGAGTAAAATGTGGGAGTACAATCCCAGGCAAAACTTTCTGCCATTGGGCTGCAAGAAGAGGCCTCCTGTAAGCCCAAGGGATGCGATTCTTCCAGAGGAGGGTGGGATCAAGAGGCTCCTGCAGGATTACAGTAGATATTCAGTGGGCTGAGTTACACTAGTTTCAGGTTATTCCCATTAGAGCTGATATAGGTCAGTTCAGCTGTCGTCCGCTCCCCAGCTAAATTATGTCAAACCCTCGCCACTCTGGCTGGCAAGGGGCTCTGAGAGATTTTCACACTTCATTGCCTTAAATGAAGGTGACCATTATACCAAGCACCGTAAAACATCTGTCTTTGTCCCTGCGAGGAGGGAAGCCAAGGTCTTCTCTCCACCTCTTTGCTTTAAGGACAGAAATCTGAGAGGCCAAAATACTGCACACCAGAGCTGCTTAAAATCTATTTGGCAGAAAGGGTCACCTATAGCTATAGATGTGTCAAGTTGAGGGTAGTAGATCAATATATTGCACTAATATAATAACTTCATTTGGTCCAGGTTGATGTTTAGTTGTTCCAAGTCAAGACAAACTGACATCACTTTATTGTTCTGCATCACTTCCATCTACCAAAACCTTTAAATTAATTTCAGCAAAGAGGGGAAAAGTTCTTTTCCATTGCATGTTTTGAAAACAACTGGAAAAAAAGACTCCACGTACTACTATTAATCCTTCACAACATTTATTGAATTACCACCTCGTGCTTCGAAAACAAAACAAGCCTTGTAGCCTTACTTCATTTTTTTTTTTTTAAGCTTTGCTTTGGGTGTTTGTAGTTCATTCGTTCACACATCAGCATGAGTGGAAAAGTCCTGTGATGATGTCAGTCTATTTATTCTCAGAGCATTTACTCCAGTGCAACCCTCCTCATCTGAACCATGAGGCAGCTGTCATTGGTGGAAATCTGTGGTTTGATATTGTCAGGCAGTAAATCAGAATATTTTAAAGCCAAAAGTGCTCAATTCCACACAGATGCACGCTTTAATAGTTATTTTCAAGCACCAAACACATAAAAATATCATGTTGCGTTGCATTTGAAGTAAAGAGGAGCGTGTTATACTGACAACCCCATTAACCTACTGCCTTTCCCGAAAGATCATCCATCACTGCCGCTGATCCAAGATAGCCGCTCTACTGAGCCAAGATTAAGTTTCCCATGTGAGGGTGTTTCTCTTTTTCTGGCCTGCAGGATTACATTCTTTGGGTATTAGTCCAAATCAGAGTGACTGAAATGGTGAAATGTTTATTGAATGATGTGGCATTGTTTATTGCATAATCTGACGAGTTTATTGGCAGACTCCCAATGTTATGATTGATTTGTTCATACAGAATTCTATGATGAACTGGCTGTGTTCTCTGGAGATCCATATGGAGATATACCACTCATGTTGCACATATGTTTTAATTGAAAGGATTAGTCTTCACTGTAACATTTGCATTATATTATATACAATAACCCCAGCCATCAGTTGGATTGACATTTGCGAAGCAGTCTCCAAACTCTTGCACCAAATCCCCCTAACACACATGAAGTTTTTTACAATACAGATTTAGTGTGGGCTGTTTCATGGCATGGTAGAATTCTTTTTTCTTGTTTTTGAGTTGATGTTTGCAGCTCTTGATGTTTCCCTGTGATAGATTGGTTAATAACATAGCTCGATTATGAGACAATGGGCCCCTGGGTAGACATGCATAACGAGGTCCTCAGATTGAAAGAGACAAAATGGTTACAAATGATACTGCAGAGAACTTCTCTTTGTGGTTGTAATGCATCTCTTTATGGTCAATTTGCATGTTGCATTATGTCTCGTCTTGGTTGTGTTATGTCTCCTTTTGTGTTCTGTTTCATGTGTCTTTGTTGTTTGAGCGACTTTCCAATAAGAACTTCCCACTGGTTCTGCCTGGTGGACCCCATTATCCATGGTTATTATGGGTAAAATTGTGGATTTAATTATACTTCAGTTACATTTTGTTTGGTGAGGTTGTAAATCTCCAGTGATTTCATGTGTTTGACAGGGTCAGACACCCAACAGAACTGGCCTCGGGAAGATTTTAAATTCATGTGATCATTGTTTTCCTCACATTTCATTCACAACAATACTTTTAGCAGGTTTTCTTTTGGATAACTAAATATCCATAGTTTTCCCTTAAAATGTAGGTGATTGATTATCAGGACTGTGACTGGATTTGTTCCTAAAGCGTAATTCATTTTGCTCTGGAAATGCTGATAAGTCTTAATGGTCCCTAAGAGGTGCGTGGGCCAAATGGCCGGGCTTTGGATGACTTGTCATGGGGCAGAGCCAGTGTTTGCTTGTACTGGAGTTTAAAACGTGCTGCCAGAAGTTTCCTAATGTTTCATGCGCTCCGAGCCCCTCTCCCTTGGAGCCAATCTCTCTTGTGCTTTATCGGAAATATTGATGAGAGAATCAAAACAAATGCAGTTTTGATAGGAAACACATAGCTGGAAAAGCATGAGGGTATTTTTCAAATCCAGGGCTTCCCCCTCTTTCACTGTCAGTGTCTGTTTTGGCGACTAGCAGCTGCTGGCAGTTTTCCTCCTGCAAAGTTCCACTATTTCATTTAGCGCTGAAATATTAGCCAAGGACATGTGCTGTGGAGAGCATAATGCAAGTCATAATCCAGGCAAGACGTCCATTGTTTTAAGCCTTGTAGACTATGAAGAGTAGAAGTTTAAGCCCCTGTAGACTCATTTGTAATTTCCAGTTCAAAACAAAAACAATAGAAACAAAGGGGATTTAAATGTGATTGATTAAATCTTTCTATCACTACTGCTCACCATTCATCATCCAAGTCTGCACTGGTGTGGTCATTGTTTTACTTGTGCACCAGCCAAATATCAATGTCACAAGTCACACTCCTAGTCCAGCTGTACTCATCTCTGTTTTTTGATGTTTTATTAGCACGCCTTGTTATAAACTGACTGATTGTTAGCATGCCCAGTCACTGGCTCATGTACAGGCCACGTGGCAGAGGCATGAAATCAAGAAACAAAACATTTTCCCACATATTGAGCCCATAGTAATGGAGATTTGCTTCTCTGGTCGCTACAGGATTTACAGATTGTCTACATGCAATTATGAAAACAGTTGACATAGGTCTGCAGTTTGTTTTCAATTTGCTCCCCTTCATCTGGCAGAGATACTGTTAAACCTAGTTTGTATAGTGAGAATAATGTTTAAATTCAGTCTCCAGCAAAATGTTAACAGGTTGTGTGCCTCCTGTGAAAGCTAATATCCTCACAGTTTGAATTTTATCTTAATATACAGTATATGTAAATATATTTGGAGTTTTTGCGTCGCCCAACACCCAGCTATTGATCATGAGTGAGTTTTGGACACAGATCCACCGTTATTGTCCTGAGTCTTTCCCTTCCCTCCTTGCACTGACAGTGACAGCAGCAAACGTAAACCTTTCAAAAACACCAGTAAATTAATTTAACTCTATAAACTAAAGAAAAGAAAACAATATTGCATTATTAGATATGTAAAAACAACACATAGCAGTTGCATTACTTATGTTTCGTTTATCAATGTACCCGTGTGTCACAATCTCCGTGGAAAAGATTTGATACCTCATTTTTCTGCCACCTCCAGGGGATATTATATTGTTGATCAGTAACAGAGCTGCGAACATGAATCAGTCATGGCAAGTTTATTTATACTGTACACGTGCTTTTAAGAAAAAGAGAATTCAAAGAGACAGAAAAAGATTTAAAGAACCACAGAGCAATATTAAAAAGACCACTAAAACCCACTAATATAAACATAAACACTCTCAAAAACGAATTTTCTTTCTCTCGTTTGCCATCAGTGAGCCTTTTGAGCCTTTGAGCCTTATTTTAATAAGCACTGTTACCAGTATTTACTGTAGATATGGTTCTTGTTTAGTTAAAGATGTCTCATCTGCTCTGAAGTGGTCACTTAAAGAAAGCAATACACTTCTGTTGAGTGTGTTCCTTTCTGTTTTTGTCCAGTTGTTTGCCAAATGACTCTCTGACCAAGAGCTCAAACTAAGTCAAGTTTTGTGAGGTTGCCTCGACCAGTAAAAACAAGCTCATTTGTAGCCTCTCTTGGTTTATTGCGACCCACCCTTTGGTGCCTGTCCTCATCCAACATCTGTCCCCAGGCTCTGCTGATTAATACTGTATTCTGCAGAAGTCACTTACAGCAGAAAAGTGATGTCAATATGTGTGAGAAAGGGAAGGGAGCACAAGCTCGATGATGCCTTGCTGAACTCACGTTTTAACAACACATGCTCGCTGATTTTGATTTACAATGTCTATTTTAAAAGCTACATCTGAACACAAACACATATCTTGCAGCCATAACCACATCAGAGAAGCTGAGGTTTATGATTCTTGTAATTGGCAGATCCTTGAAGTTTGTTATTCTCTATAAAAGTAATGTTCTTATCAAGTTAGAAAGCGCACATAAAGCATTATAAGGTTCTTCTCTTAAAAGTGTGCCACTTAATATAATCACTGCTTTTGACTTACACCTCAGAAGAACTTACACAGTAACAAGTCTGCTTTGACTGTGTGCCCTGCTTAAGTGTGTGTGAGGTGATGGAGAGCAGAAGTATTGCGTCTGGGAACGTGTAGGTTGTAGTATTTATGTAACTTTGTAAAAGCTTTTTTTGCTTTTAAAAATAAGACTAATATGGAAAAAAAGAAGTTTGTTTGAGGGTTGTAGATTTTATTTTCTGAGTTGGTTTATCTTAGCCTTTGTGATATATTGTATATGTGGTAAGCCCTAAATATTTTCGCCGCATTTGGCTTGCATACTTGATGAAGAACCACAGGTGAACTCAGTTTATTGTTACTAGAGGCTCCTTTTGTCATGAACACCTACAGTAGAATAACAATGGTCTCTTCCGTCTCCTCAGTGAGACGTCAGAACATGAAGGTCCGCATCAATGCCACAGGAGACACCATTGTCATGAAGTTTTTGCGTCCCAACGCTGACACCAAACTTGAGGGCTACATCCTGGGCTACGGCAGCAGCATGTTCTCCAAGCAGTTCATTCAGCTGCCAGAGAACGGACAGCCTTATGAGACTGAGTTTGGTAAGAAAGACTGGTAATGTTAAATGAGACTGTTACGATGTACATTTGAATTGTATTTTAAACATTTTGGTCGTTCCCGGAAGAGATGAGTTTGTTTGGGGAGGCAAAGAGGTGGGGCTAACCTCTGATTTGTTCATTTGGTTTTAGATGCTGAGCCCAAGTACCTTATAGCTGTCCAGCCCATCCCAACCAACGACGTGAAAAAGCATTGCACAGGTATGTTTGCTCACAAATAATCATCACTTTCAGTCACGAAATATGAGCAGACTGCAAGTTAAACTATGTGTCTTTAGGTAAAGTGGAGCTGGAGAAGCCTTTACACTTGGTCATTGGGTCGGTGACTCCCACCTCAGTTCTTCTGTCCTGGGGGACGCTGCTTAAAACCCCTTATGAAGGCAACATCATGAATGACTGTCTCGAGGATGGGTAAGTTGAGACATTCTTTCTTTTCAAAAACTCAGTTGACATGGTACCAAGCAGGTGGGTAGGCCCCGCTCAGAAAATGTATGACAGAACTTTTAAAACAGGCAGACCAAAGTTAAAGAGCCCATTTTATGCTTATTTGGGTTTTCCCTTTTCTTTTGTGTATTATGTAGCTTTTTTGTGTATGTTAAAGGTCCGCAAACCTATAAAGCCTAAAACCCACTTCAAAAGGAGTTATTCTGCCACAGAAAACATTGTTATGTGTCTGAAACACATCAATTGAAGTCCCTCAAACAAAGAATGAGCACTTTTCTCACTGCTGTTGTGTCCTCAGTGGAGCTATTCCTGCGAGGGCTGTCTCCACATACTCATAGACGTAGAGTTACAATATGTAATGAACATTGCTTTGCTTTTGTTGACCCAACTCACCGATCAAAGCAGACAGGCATTTCGGGAGGAAGCGTTAAAGAAACAGAAGCTAAAACAGAGGATTTCAGACAGAGGGTGGGAGGAGGTGCTGCAGTAATGTATAGTATATTAAAAATGTTTTGGAACATTAGAACATCAACATATTCTAGAGGACCCCAAAAATAAAATTATAAATCTGTACATGTGCATAATATATGGGCTCTTCAACATTGATGAAGCAGCCTCACCTAAAGCACTGTAACTTTCTCTGCAAGCTGTACAGAGCTGATGCTACAGCTGACCTGGTGTTAATATGCAGGACAAACCACAGTAACTAACTTTCATGTTAATCCCAGAACACTGGCATACACTCGTCCCTTTGACCTCACTCCCTTTCTGCCTTTGCACATTCCCCTCCAACAGTAAAAAAGTGTGCCACAGAGAAAAGACACGGAAAGGGTTGGTACAGTAATGCACGTACCAACCTAATACATGGAGATTTCTTTTTCAGCCGTTTCATTTCTTGTACCCTGGCTGCACAGCAGTCACGGTGAGCATAGAAACAGATGGTTGGAATAGGACTTTCTCTTGCATACACACAGATACTCTGGTATAAGTGCATAAACAGCAAATGACTCCCTAAAGTCTCTCAGGTTACTTAGCTGTGAATCCAGGACAGCCTTTGCACACAGGTGTTTAGGAGACACATACGTGACACAGATTCCACTTGATGAAAAACGACTTAAAAAAAAAACTAAACAAAAATGCACTGTCATTTGGATCAAATCTTGCCTTTGGTTTTAATATGGTTTTCATATGTGTGCTTTGAATGAAGAGTAGAAGCAAGTATTCATTAGTCCTTTGGTGGGAAGAAGGGCAGAGTGCAGTTCGTACTACAACAATGTATTAAATTAAACCGTAAGGCATGTTGGCAAGGAATTGTCAAAGGGTTTGGGATATTAAATCCATCTTTTTAAACAGTGTTGTCTGGTGCCAACAGTCCTGTTTAATAGAAAAAAACTAATCCCCCAAAGAACAGAAAAGGTTCTTCAGATACAAATAGAACCAGTTTATTGCATGTACCACGTGACTTGCCACTTTTCTGTTTTTTTGCTTTTTTGAACATTGTCAACATTCGCATACCTTTGTTGTACTGAAAAAGACAAAACAGCAGCAATTTCATTGTGACATTTAAGTGTAAATGTCCAAAAAAATGCCTCGAAACTCGAAGAGTCTGAACTGTTGACCCCTCTTGGATCATGAACGACATATTAATTCAATATCAGCAGATCCAGATGCTTTTTTGCTTTTCGCACTTCTGGTTGTTTTTTCACATCTGATTCTTAACAGAAGCAGGGTTAACTGTTGATGTTCTCTTCTGCTCTTTCTTGGGTTCAGACACTACACGGTGCGTTATCGTGAGAGGAACAGGAAGTGGAACTACCAGACCTGCCCGACAAGCGATACGGTCATTGACCATCTGAAGCCAAACACGGTCTATGAGTTTGGGGTCCAGCCTAACTCTAAGGATGGCACTGGAATATGGAGCAAGCCAGTCATTCACAACATTAGCACACCAGGTGTAGAGGGTACGTTTGATTCATTTCTGTGGCTACTTGCTGCTATCAGGATTGGTAATGCAACACCAGTGGTCTGAGGATGTTAAAACCTGGCCAGAAATTCAATTTCTTGTTCTTCTTATACATCTCTATGGCATAATATACAGTATTCAGCTCTGAGGAAGTGAAGAGTTACAGGATCTCATTGATAAGGAAATTACTCCATTTGTGTGCTTCTGTTCTGCAGAATAAACCTAAATCAAGTACTTCAATTTGGTATTTAGCCATTTCACCTTCAAAATGAAAGCACAGATTAACAATTAGGGGGAAAAAGGACCACACATCTTGCTACCTGGTAACTTCAAGCACAAAGCCTGAGGTCAGGGTTTCTGGTTGTCTGTAGACAAAAATACTTTGATTTGCTGTGTTTAATTAAAAAACAAACCAAACAAACAATGCTTTGTTCCAAACTATCACTTCATTTTGTTGCTGTGTTTTGCTAGTTTGATAGCCTGTAAAAGGTTATGCATAGATAATGTAAATAGATAAAGAAAAATGCTAAGTGTTCACCACTTGTGTGGGACTATGGCGACATTATGTGCATATGCAGTATCACAAAAACTCTTAAATACTGAGAAGTCTGTCTGAATCAAAACCAGTCTTGTGGTTTACTGCAATTAAGGCATTACTGAGGAGCACTCACCCAGTCATCTAAGATGAAACACATCTTGAACAAAGCATGTTTGAAATGTGGTAATATTTAGTACTTTCACTTTGCATTAGTTCCACTGAACTAATTTCCTTGCTCTTTTTCTCTTGTGTTTTTAGAAAAAGCCATCAGGAAAATCTTTAAACGTCCCATCGGCCCTGTGGTATGTAATGGATACACACAATTTGTTATCAAAACATAACCATAAGATTTCTAGATTTTGTTACATTCTCCTTTTAATTGTATCAGTGTATGGATATGGGTGCCAATAGATGTAGAATTTGCTAAATGAAAGGAGTGTAATAAACAAGTGACACTAGGGAAACTGTACATGTAATCTCTCCTCAACAAATAGCAAAAATGGAGAACTGGGTGTGTATTTGAAACTGGCAATCCACTATAGAGTCTTCGTTGTACACTTTAGTGAGCTTATGCTATTCTCAGGGTTGTTTGCCTCATTAAGTTTCCATCCAACTGCTGAATGGAAACGGCATCAGTGCAGCCAGGACTGGCCAAGCCAAAGAGAGCAGTCTGCAGCTAGCTAGCTGTTGGAGTGAAATAAAATATCGAAAAAAGGGAGATGAGTTGGAAGGACAAAGGAGGAGAGAACAGTGCTGAAATAAACTGAGAGAAGAAAGGTGGCACCGATTTTCTGACAGTATGGGGCTGCTCTTTCATGTGCCCCTGAAACTGACCTCATAAAACATCACAGCTGTTGAGATTTAGCTGTGAGATTTGCTCTTCCACAGGGAAACTTTGAATAACAAGCTTTTCAGCAGGGACTTTACCAATTTGACATGGTGTACGGAGCCTATGAGTTATGCAACACACACTGAAAGAGGCAGAGAAAGAGATGACACGAGGGGCAAATGCTGATCCTGTTCATCATTACACAGACTAATATCTTCTCCTTGTCTTTTTGTCTTTCGCCCTTCAGAAACCCTTAACAACAGGTCCCCATTCCTTCCCCTTTTCACCTCACCACGGTAAGCCCTAGAGACACAATGCTTTTGATCTAACCCATTAAACCCTATTTAATACAGATGCAGAAGTTTTATAATGTATTGTAATTTATTGCTGCTCAGAAATGTCTGTTTCAGTCCTCTTCACTGACCCCTGCTTTAAGACTTTGCACTGAAAATAATTTTAACTAGAGATTTGATTTATTGTGTTGTAGGTAGGACCTCATCATATTCAGTCTCACTTTTTTAAATCCCAAGTTTTTGTTTTTCTGGTTTATTGCAGAAACCGAATGCAGTAAATCTGTTTTCAGACTGTGTGCTCATATCAGGCTTTGCACAAAGTATTATGTTTACACTCTATAACTTTAGTGACACGAGTGTATAATATGCAGGGCTGTCCAAAAGCTTCAAAAATATTTTGATAAGTTGTATTTTTTGTTGATTAACTTAATACAAAATGCAGTTTTCAACAGTACTTTGCAGGTAGGCTGTTCCAAGCATCTTGGAGCATTTGCCACAGTTCTTCTGTGGACCGTCTCAGTGTCTTCTGTTTCTTCATCTAATCTCAGACTGACTCACTGTTGTTGATCAAGGCTCTGTGGGGGCCATACCATGTATTTCAGGACATACTGCCATACTGCAGAATGAACTTAGGACTGATCAGACACTCCTTTTGATGATACTGTGTGACATATAAGCATCTAAACATCCAGTACTGTGTATATTCACAGTAACTGCAGGCCGGTCTGAAAAGGTTCATTTTGCCATGGAAATCAGCCTACTTTTACTACCTTTTGTACTACCTTTAGAAGCAGCTATAGTCAATTTTGGTTATTCCTCAGAGGCCTGTGGATGTGATAAAGGTTGGTTCTATTGATGAACCCACAGACTCTGCAATTACCTTATTATAGGTAATGCTTTACTATTACTGTAATCTTTTTGGGTTCTAGGAGACACCTGGTTTTCACTGAAATGCCCACTGCAGCATAGTGGAGCAATTAGCAGCTTAAACTATTTATATTTCCAAAACTCAGAGCTAACATGAGGATGGATAGTGATATGGCAGAGGGGTAATATCTTATCAAGGTATTCACCACTTATTTCTTGTTACCCAAAATCAGCTATTACATGTTTAAACTGCTTGTAGTTTTCTAATCTTCACCTAACTTTATCTTACTTACCAGGTTAAGATATCGTAGGACTACATGGATATTGGACCTCATCACTAAAAATGTGGTTAATGAACACAATAAACGGGTGTAATGTGTTCCTCCAATATACATTTGCTGTGTAGAAGCATAGTTGCTTTACGTAACTCCTTTTTTTTTTTTCCAGGACTCTGAAGGCATCCTAAGTTTTGACTCCTTGACTTTAATCTCTCCTCTGTCCTTGTCAGTTCTCCATAACAGGACCCGGGGCAGACAGCCCCTCTCCAGGAACATAGCACCACAGACAACTCTTGGTAATGACCTTTCTGACATAAAACTGAGTTCAGAGGTCAGAAGGAACTCTGAACCCCATGTCTGATCATTGTACCTGACTTCTCTTTTACTATCCTGCAGGAAAACACATTGTTTGCATACATCATTGAATTGTATACTTTCTACAGGACATACAGTAATAACTTTTCTCTCAGGTCTACTAACCTACACTATATTTCTCAGCTCCAACCACAACTACTAGACAGGCATCTCTGTCGACCCCCGGACCCACACTTCCTGTGGTCAACAAACAGCCAATCGGTAAACAGCGAATCTTTTTGGAAAAGCTTCATGGCTCTCACTGCGGCTGTGTTTATTGATAGATTTGGCGGACTGTAATTGAGAGGCTGTCAGTGCTTTACATTGTCCTTTTTTATTAGCTGCATGGGCAAAAGTGGCATGCTCTGAGTGAGTACAGTAGACCCTCCCTGTGGATCCTGCCAGCGGTTTAAGTTGTAATGCGGGTAAGGTAGGTGACCTTAGCTGCATGGCATGATAGCAAAAAAAACAAACAAAACAAAACAAAGCTTGTAGGAGTTAGGATAGATTTGCAGGACATTATCTAGTATTTTGCAGGTTGTCTTGATACGTGTATGATCTGATCTGCTTCCCCTCTTGTGAGCTGGTTTCTGCTTAGTGTTTTTTCTAAGGGCTAAAGGCTCTGAAATCTGTAAAGCCTCCTGAGACATACACTTACTATTGGCACTATATAAATAACATTATGTTGAACTGAGAAGTTATGACTTAAATCTAAAATCATATTGACAAGCCTGCCAATAAAAAGTTTTGTAAAGAGTCAGTCCCAGAGATAGCAATGGCTTTTAGCAAGCTCCGAAAGTGTCAATAAGTTCTTTTTATTCGAACAATGTATTGCAACTGAAATCATACCTCTCCAGTCGTATCTCAATCAGACCTACTGTAGTTCTTAATTTTCCTCTGTCGCTGATGTTTTTGCTAGTTATGATCTATTTTTATTTCAGTATTTACGGTTTGATCATTTAATACAATTTTCGCTCATTAAAAATCTGAGGCTTTTGCTTTCAATGCAGCACAGTTGATTGTATGATATCTGCTTGACAAGACTGCATGAACAGACATTTCTCTCTCCCCAACAGGAACTTCAGCAGAATCTCTCTTATCTCCTTTTCATATACCTGTACTCTATTGTGCCCCCATCTCTCACATGTATCACTTAAAAGAAACCGTTTGCCCAAATGCAGGACTGCATAAATCTCTGTTTATGATTGGATGACGCCTAATTCAGTTAAAATTAGTGAACAAAACCCCTGAACTAGGGCATTTTAGACATTACATGACCATGAAATTGACTGGATTCCATTTTCTCCACTGATTGCTTTCTTCCGTTGTCTTTTCTCGCTTATTTTCTGACTTCCTCTCTTTTTTTCTTTGTGACTCTCTCAGAGATGAACATCTGATCAGATTGAACTGCCAAATTAGAATGGTACATCAAAATCTCACAGCAGACGATCAATCAGCAACCATAAACTCTCATGTGTCAAAGCCTCCTGGAGGTACAGCCAATGGATTTGGACGGCTGTCATTCACAGGCATCCTGGCCATAGAAGCCGAATCTGTCTGTAGTAACACGGTTGTTACATTGCAAATACCTCCATATGGTCTGTCTGCCTTTGAAATTGGACCTGCTCTATCAGTCTAAAGCCAGGTAGATGTTATTGTGTAGCCTGGGCTTCAGTCTAACATTTGCTCTTGCAGTTTTCAGGCCAGTAACTGTTGGTACTTAGACTGTTTTAAATTTCTGCTGTTCCCACAGTGTCTTTCTTTGATCATTTTCTGGATCATAAAAAAACAAACAAAAAAAACAAACAAAAAAAAAATCATTTTGCTTTATTTAATTTAATAAATCAGTCTTTCTTACAGACAGTTATATTTGAAATGAAATGAAACAGTACAGGATTGTGGCTTCATGGCCATGTTTTCTTTCTCTCACACAACCCAGGAGGAGGAGACCTCTACAGATCTGTCCTGCCTCCTTTCCTGGAGGCCCCATTAGCTCCCAAGCTCCATTCTTCAGTACCCATTACTGCCACTATGGCATCTGTGCCAGTACCCAATGCAAACGTGGACAAACAGGGAGGGCACCCACGACAAAAGCCTGTGTCCCAACCTCATGCGCAGCCTCCACCAAAGTCCAGGCTCCAACCATATTATCGACCACCACTACAGCCAAAATCCCAACCCCAACAACCCCAAGTGATGCCCCAAGTAAAGGCTCAACCTGTGCCAAAACCTCATGGCCAAACTAAACCACAACCCATAGCAACACCCCAGCCCAAACTCCAGACCCAACCACAACCCAAAGCAACACCCCAGCCCATACCCCAGACCCAACCACAACCCCAAACAGTCCAGCCAAAACTCCAGACCCAACCACAACTCCAGGCGACATCCCATCCTATAATGCAGACACACTCTCGCTTACAATCTCAGCCAAAGTCACATCCTCAATCAAATCATCAAACCACACCACAGTTCCAGTCTGCACCACAACCTCAGCCAACATTGAAGACCAAACACCAGGCCCAACCTCAAACACAACCACAGCTAAAGCCTCAGCCCCAGCCGCGGGTTCAACTAGCTGCCCAACCCACACCTGTGGCACAACCTAGAATCAATCAGCCAACACGTCAGCATAAACCTCATGCCCAAGAAATACTGCCGAAGACTTACACCCAACCACAGACTCAATCTCCAATTCAGCGACAGACTCAATCTCCAATTCAGCGACAGACTCAAACACAACCTCAACCAAAGACACCACAACCACTCCTTCAGTTAAGCACTAAGCAGCACTCTAGAGCCAAACAAACACCTAGACCAAATATAATTTTTGCCAGACCTAAGCCCACAACACAACCTCAATCCAAAAACCAGCCCATGCCCCAACTGCCACCTCACCAAAAAAAGCAGCAAAAACCTCAGTCACAACCTCAACCCAGAGGGCATCCAAAACCTCCAACAGAAACCACCAACAGAAGGTCCAGAATTAGGAACCAACAACATCCTGAGCCAAAGATTCATCCACGGCACCGATCACAACATCCAGGAAGGACACAAGCCCGACTTGTACCTCATTCTCAACCCATTTCCAAACCACAGCCTCCACCAAAAGCCCAGTCCCAATCTCAGCCTCTACCTAAGCTACACACTGCATCTAAGCCCCAACCACTCCCTCATCCTGGGCTTCATTTTCAGCCTCAGACCAGGACCTACTCTGATCCCACCAAGGTTGCCCCAAGGCAGGCAGTCCCTACGGGTAAAAACCCTACTTTTTGCCATCAGCAATCCACAATTAAGTATTAAGACCTTATCTAAAATTACATTTTAAAGGGGGCATTTATAATTACATTTTTGATGCATTTAAATTGTGTTTTTATTGCAAATCTCTGCCAAAACTAGATCAATGTTGGCAGACTTTTGGGTTTTTGGCAGTGTTAGATTCTGCACTTCTTGTCTATTTGATGAGTTGTCTCAAGCCAAATTAGACATCTGCATTGTCGACATGTAAGCGTTAATTCTATATGGACATCATCACAATAAATGCTTTTTGTCACTGCTTTGCTTTCGAAACAAACAATACTTTTGGACTTTGCAAATTAAGAGTTGGGTATGCCCCCTTTAAAAGTCAAAACTATTCATATACATATTATCTCAGATAAATAGTGAGTTTTCTTTCATACAGCTCCTAGTCCACCAGAAGAGGGCAAGCCTCTACCAAGACCTGCCCTGGCTACAGAGAAAGCTGGTAGTTACAATCATGGTAAACACCATGACAAGTTTGTCCCATTACCATCTCTGCTCTGTCGTCAAGCCACGTGGAACACAGTGCTTTCAGTTGTATTTCAAACCATTGGATGATGTCACTGCTTCTCCATCTCCATCCTGCCACCCTACAAACTCCACCCCATCGTTGTCCCTGTCTCCATGTGTGCCTTCATTTTTCAGCGCAGCACACTCGCCTCACCCCTGCCCATTCACAACCACAGCAGTCTGGCTAGCTTCAGATCTCATTTATGGCTCTCTGTCATTTCATCCATTGTCCTCTCCTCCCTACATTTCTTTTCACTGATGTGCTTTATCATTTATTCCATCTAGGTAAAGCTCTCAAGCTCAGACGTGGATCTTCTCTAACTACCAATTGCCTTTCTGCTCATCTAGGTACTGGCATCCTCAGACCATCCATTGCTGAGGTCCCTCGTTCTCCCATTAGCTCATCAGTTCCTACAGCAGGAAGAAACACCACCCTGTCTCGCACCCGGGTTCCTCCTCATTCCACTAATCATGGTGTCAGACCATTCTCTCCATCCAAGACAGTCACCTCCCCTCACAGCTCCAGCACACCTGGCGGTAATGGAGTACTCACTTCCCATCCAATTATTCCCTTTTCACAAGCAGTGACCTCAGGTTATCCTCTTCTGTTAGTGAACTCTTACACACTCTTGTCTGCAGCCGTGCATCTACAACTACAGAGGAAGACAAATAAAGCTATTGATTTGGCTTTATGATCCCTGTTGGATGCATACAGTAGACATTCAAATACTTGTGCCTTTCTTCCTCTCTTGCTCTCTTCTGCTTCACCCCTTCATACAGTACATATGCTCTCCACGCTCTGCCACATGTGCTCGGTGTGTATTTCACACCTTTACCAAGAGCAGCAGTGGTGTCTCTGGAGTCAGCGTCGTTAATATGATTTACGGTCCCTCGTGTTGGCCAGGTGGGAAGTCTGGCTACAGCACTGGCCAGGACACACCACATTTTACACCAGCCATGCCAAGCCAAGCACTGTGCAGAGAATACAGCTGCCACAACCTCTTTCTTTCTCTCTTTCAAACACACACACCCTCCCACTCTCCAAAGGGTTACACAGGAGAGAGGGGCAAAAGTCAAAAGACCAAAATGATATGTTTCTAAGTCATTACACCCACTTTGCATATCCAGAACATCTTTAAAACCAGGCTGAAAACACAAGTCTCCACCTTCATTGTCACTGACACTGGATAGTAAGAAAATGCGAAGTAAGAAAGACAAAAGGCGTTTTTACTTTCTGACTTTCCTCTTATTTGGTATTAGTGTGTTTGTCACAGTGACATAAAACATTTTATAACAGACCTTTCTCTCCCTCCAACAGCCAGTGGGGCGCATCATAGGGGCAATGCTCTTCCTAAACCTGTGGTGTGGTCCAAAGAGAAACCTGGTAAAGATAAACCAAGACAATCATCTTTCAGTGTTCCTCACTCACTAACCTAGGAGGCACTGTTTTGTCCCGTCCCACACAGTCACACTGATTTGTGCTTTTTGTCACAGTCCTCTCATGCTGTGTATTCTGTCTGTCAGTGTGACATATGTGTCTGGTCTGTGTTGTCTGATATGTATAGCCCCAGTAGCTTATACTGACTGAGACTGAAGCCATATGTAATTATAATTTTGGCAGACACCTGTCCTCTCCACATTATTTAGTCTACAGCACATATGGACCTGTAATCAGCTGGTTTGAATTAGTTTGAGAACAGTTTAGTTTTTAGGTGAATGTGGTTTGCCCATTTTACTTTTTTTGGGTCAATCACATGTTTCCATTCTGCCAGGCAGGCTCAGTTAATTAGAGTAATTGAATCCATCTCAAGTAGTAATGCAAACCACGTCTGGACCACATGTATTAATGGTGACGCTCTGCTCACTCCTTGTTGTTCGGAGTTGTGAAGAGAGATTGTGCTTCAGTCCCATGTCACAGCTGGTGTGTGTTATTTCTGGAAACTTGGACAGTTTCAGAGGTCTTCAAGGAGTCGCAAGGCTCTCTGGAAGCAACTCTACAGAAAAGAATGGTCGTTTTGCCCGCCACCCTGCACATCCAAGCACAAAACTCCCTGTGACTGCTCCTTTTCACAAAGACGTCAGCTGCACATACAGTTCACTTTCCTGCCTCCCTAAAGCAAATGGCTTGCAACTAAATGTTAGTACTGCTTATACCAACAAGCATTATGTGAGTTTGTATAGTGCACAAGAGCTGGTACGGAGTATGCGTTTCCAGAAATTGAGAATTAGAGTGTGTTCAAAACAGTTTTGTGGAATCAGTTTCATCCTGGCATATAAACTTGAGTCCGTTTCAAAGCAAGCTATGGGATGCAGGTGTTCATGCATGAATCCCATCCATGAAATCTGAGTGTGTGTTGCAAAAGCAACAGCCACAATGTTGTGAGACGCTGTATTTCAGTGGGAATATTTGTCTGGACTGACCATAAATCTCTGTGTTTTGGTTGCGTATGTTTTCACATTCTCGCCCGTAAGATGAAGCTATCTGACAGAAACCAACACTCACACCACTGCTGCTGTTTTAAATCACTGGTCTGAGTCTGAGGCCTTTGGCACATCAGAGGCTCGGCCTGCTCTCTGAGGGAGTTTATTGTGAGACGGCAAACCAAACACACCTGCTGTAGAAACTACAGAGCATATCATGTACTTCATAGACATATTGTGGATAGGGATTATTGACGTCTCCTCTGATCACGTTACATCTCGATGGCTCTGTTCTCATTTCTTGCACAGTTAACCATGACATCACTCGTCTTGAGTTGTCAGTTGTTCATACCTCATCCCCCTGTGGTTTATGTTTGTATATCTGATGACTGGCATTTAAATTATCGTGTCACCATATTGTGTGACTTACATGTGAGCATATGTTTGCCATTAGCCTTCGGTTAAATCATATGTGAGTCAGAGCGCTCCTCAATCGTATTCTTAGGGTTAATCAGTGAGACTCATTGACAGATGTTGTTTCAGTTTGTCTTGATATCCTCAACTCTCTTCTCTTGGTAGTAAATGCCAGAGATCTCTTAGGTGAGCTCCAGAGAGGAGGAAACGAGACAAATGTGTTTTGGCCTCGACACATGGACGATTACTGTATTCTGTCGACAGAATGATCATTAATGAATCTCCAAGATAAGAAATGACAAATGGCAAAAGGAGTGGATGCTCTGGAAATTAATCCTACTTTTAAAAACGCATTTTCTCCCCAAAAAAACCCTCTCAGATGTAAAAGACGTAAAGAAAATTTCCTGTGTTGTATCTTGCTGAGCTTCTCCACCTCTTCTAAGATATCACAACACCAATTTTCAGATTATTTTGTTTGTTTAACAACATTAAATCATGGCAGAACCCTCATGTTAAGAAATCTGACCGTCTGTAGCTGAGGTGTTTTTATTACAAAACCTTGCACTTCGTTGTGATTACTTATCCAGTACACTAAATCCAGCTAATTCCATGTGTTCATTTAAGCAGTCAAAGTGAAAATAATGTGGTCTTCATCTCATAGCTTGGTTGGCTGTTGTTTTATTGTATTTTTTGTGGCGCAGGGATTCTGCGGAACATTTGCTGTTCAAACAGTATGAGATCCAAAACATTTTTTTTCATAGAAGGGAGTCAGTAATCTCACACAAAGGCACATTTCACATGCAATCTGGCTGCTTTATTGTTGCTTTTATTACGCTTGTGTTTGTACACTAGAGTGTTTCTGCCCTGCTAAATGTCTCCCTGTTTTTGAACCCTAAACTTGACATTCTTTCATCATTATTGCACTATTAAATTAATCATCAACACTTGTTTTCAGTTTTGTGTCTCTTCTCCAGTGCCGACCACCTGTTACTCTGTTTCACTTGTAATTTAAATCTAAATGCGCTCTTGTTTTTAACGATTCCCTGCAGTTCTGCGTCCCCCTGTTCCTGGAAACAAGAGACCCAACCTGGTGGGGAAACCTAGTGACCTAGGTGAGGGCAACAGTGATGGATGTACAGACCACTGAACAGTACTGCACCTTGTCCTGTGTACTGGGGAAGACTTTATTTAAACTGATTTTTAAGCCAGTGGTTTTCAAACATTTCTTAAAAATGCTCCTTTAATTCTTCCTTTCCTTTTCCATTACATCAGAAGAATGTAATGAAATGCAAGTTTAAGGAATACTTTGACACTTTAGGAAATTAACTCTAATCTTCCTGTTGGGAGGTATTGTTATTATTTAGCGTACAGACATGAGTAATATTCCTTCCTTTCATCCAACTGTCAGCAAAAAGGTGAACAAGTGTATTTCCGAAGACATCAAACTATTCCTTTAAACTTTATCCAAACTGCCAGAGTTTGAAGACACGAAGGACCCAAAGCTTGTCTGCTTCAGTGATACATGCTGCTTTCCTTTTCTTCCCTGTTAAGAATTTGTCCATCCTGTATTTTACATGTTTTGTTATCTGAATGATGATTGCTAAGCTCAATCTTGATAGCTTTGCGAGCATGAAAGCACTCTTATTTATTAGTCCCACATGCATCCATCTTGTATTCAACTTAAGATTCGATCCACATTTTTTTCCACAGGGTCAACTAAGTCTCGGCTGCAATGCATTTACGTCCCTCACAGTTTGGGACCCGCCTTCTTAAACTGTATTGTGCAAATAACAAACGTCTTTCAAAATAGCTTGCAAAGGAATGTGCAGTGTTTTTACCAATGCACAAAGCAGCATCAATCTTAACTTTGCAGCTCATTTCAGCTTCTTGTTGCTAAAGTGTTTTTCTGGACTTTCCTGTGTTTTTGCTCATCGCTTTCACCTAAGTGCGCTTGTGTGCACAGAGCAAGTTTGTGTGAGTGCATCTGGGCATCCTTGTGCTCTTTAAAGGGGATAGAGGGCTGCCAGAATACATCTGCTGAGACCAAGAGATATTACTCATCAAGCAATCTGATCTTTTCTTCAGCCAGGAAAAGGCCACTGAGTTGCTCAGTAAGGATGGCCAGAGCAGATGGATCACAACTGTGTATGACTGTGAGTCAGATGATGAGGGAGAAGAACTGATCTCTCCTCCTCCTGCTCTCTGTCCTCAGATAAACCCATGGACCTGAAACAAGGAGACAAGGAGTCCATCTTGAAGCCATTCCCTCTGGTCACAGCCAAACCCAAACAAGAGCGCCGACAGCAGACGACCACCTCGGCCCCGGCTGTAAACAGTAATGAACAATACAGCTTTTTTTTGTTGGTTTTTTTTTTGTTTCCCAACCTTTCAATCTAAATTCATAATTGGACACAAAAGTACCTCCAAGAATGTAAGAGCATGTGGGCTTGCAGTCATTACATGCACGTGATGATAATAAGTTTATGTTGGTAAAGCAGTTTGCTGGTGCGTGTAGTAGTAAGAAAAGGAAAGAAAGCAGAAGAATTTGAGTAATAAGACGCAGACAGAGTCTGAATGCAGGCCAGAGCAGGTGCTGGGCTGGCTGGTTGTTGACCCTGGGCCAGCGCTGTAAAAATGAGGACAGAGAGAGCCGCCAGGGACTGTTGGCACATCAAACTAACCCCAACTTCTCTCTGTTGTTTCCTTTTCAGGCAGCCGTTTTGACATAAATGAAAACTCCTCTATATTCAGGCCCTTGCCGGCATCAGAGGTAGACATCATGGGCAAGAAGCGCTTTGTAGGTAAGTCTTCATCAGTTCAATTTCTCCACTGCTAATTTAAACCCTTTCTCCTCACAGGGTGGTCGTCCCAAAAGCAGCACTCGTTGGCATCTTACAGCTATGTGACTAACTGAAATACATGAAAAATTTTGAATGAATAACTCCAGTTCTCACTGTTCCTGTCCACAGCTCCCCATGTCATCTACAAGACAGATAAGAAGCCAGATGAGCCGTGCTCCATCACTTCCTCCCTTGCCTACTTCCCTGATGAGGAAGGCGGCGATCAGAATGTGACTGGTCCTCCTCGCATCCCGCCGTCCAACGTCACCGTGGTCACTGTGGAGGGCTGCCCATCCTTTGTCATTTTAGACTGGCAGAAATCAGACAATGAAACTAGAGGTACAAGGCATGCAAATGAAATGCAACGAAAATGCAACAAAATGAAAAGGACAGAAAAAGTGACAGAAAAGGGCGTTAAAGCTTTATTGAGTGGAACTCTGCTTTTCAGTTGTTGTAGGTTGTTTAGCCTCAAGCCAAATGGTGTTGGGGTGCTAGGAGTCCTTGCTTGCAAGTCTGGTTTGGCTAAGTTTTTTTTTTAGTGAGTAAATCTCTTGGAAAAATGTTTTATGAGTGGCAAAACGATAATAACTTTGTACTAACTTTATTTCTGTGCCATAGTTCACAAGCCTAGTGCAACACAAAGTGCTTTACATCAATACGCTCAAGAAAATAAAGATAATATAAAAATAACAAAGCATAAGACAATAGAATACAAAAGTTAATAAAAACAATAAATGGGACTATAGATTAATAATAAACAACTTACACTCAGTTGTCAGCATCTTGGCATCCTTAACTGTTCACATTGTAGGAGGCACCACACTAAAACTAATGTACTCTAATACATCAGTTCTGCAATGAATCCTCCCTTCATAAAGGTTATAATATTCAGGGGTTTTTAAAGCTCATACAGAGATGCGTTCATTCAAATATATACTTCACAGTTATATAGTTTAAATTTTTTCCTGGTGCTGTTTAACTGTGTTTATCATACAGAGAGATGTTTCTGTCATTTAGAATATCTTCATTTATATAAATGGGATGAACAAAATAATAATAACGCTTCAGTCATGGCATAGATTTTCTAAAGCCTGAAAACGGAGCCAAGAGGAGGTGCAGGAGCCTAGTTTCCTCTCAGACCATTTGAATTGCATCATGCTGAAGGTTTGCTATGGAATTTGTGCCCAGTGATGCCAAAAGAATATTGCCTACCTCAGCTTTAACCAAGAAGATCCCTCCTTTCTCTGGGTGTGCCATGTGACCACTTACCCTCTAAAGGAACCAACATTTGATCCAAACTATTAACTTGTTGATATTAGCAACTATCAAACATAAACGGTTTCCTCACTATTTGTAAGACTAACATGTAAATTGTGACAAAGGTGCTTAAATGTCACATCTTAGCCTCAAAACACATTCTGTTCTCACACGTTGTATCAAAATATCTCACAGTTCAAAATTATATTATGAATTCTCAAAGCTGAAGAAGTATTATTAAAAACATTGTGGGACTTTTTCTACTTCTTTCCTTCTTTGGCAGAGTATGAAGTCGTATCTACCACTAAAGGACCGAATGGACAGGAGGTGTCTATACTGACGACCAACCAGACACACACAGCTGTGGAAAATCTCAAGCCAGAGAGCAGGTATGAAAACTGGACATCGCTCAGGGATTCTTACTGTGTATTGTTTGGGAACAGCCAGCAGGTTTGTCCATATAAACCTCTGGTCTGTGTGTTTGGACTGATGGCTATTATATTAGTACGGTTCAGTGTTGATCTAATCAACAGAGGGCTATTAAATGGCACTCTTGTGTGCGTCTTTTAAAGTCATCTTCAGATTCCCTCGAACTCTCGCTGTGAGTCACATTTGGTTTTGCGCATACAAAATGGCTAAAGTGACACAAAAGCTGAGGAAATCTGGGTGGAGTGGGTCACTGAGATTTTAATTAGATCTCCGCATCTGGAGTCTCAAGACTCAGCAGAACCCTCCCCTGGGCTGGGTTAGCTGCTCCGACTATTGCCAGCACATCTGAACGCAGCACGTGGAATAGCCATCAGCTCTGTGTGTGTGTGTGTGTGTGAACCCATATTTAGTTGTCAGAGGCATGAAAATATTATGCATCCCAGCTCTAGAGATCAGAGGAATTTAGATCGAATCTCAAAGTTTGCATTGTTCCTTTTATGTACTTTTTTTCTGTATATAACTCATATTTCCTGCTTTGAATATTTATTTTGTTTCAGCTATGAATTCAAAGTAACCCCAAAGAATGAGCTGGGAACCGGACCCTCCAGTGACCCCGTGTCTTTTAGCACAGAATCAGGCAAGTTTTACATCTTGTCTGCCTCCTTTACGAACCCTGATGCGCTTGCACTTACGGAAGAGATTTATTAGTTGCACGTTAATTCCTGAATGTTACTTATCAGGCAGCGATTAGTGTCGCTTTGAATCTCAGAAGGTGGGCTATTAGGCAGTTGCTAGTCTAATGATTTCAACATGGCAACAAGGTCTGACTGATTAACACTCAAGGGCCTTGTCAGCTTACCAGACATCCTCTGAGGCTCCTGTCTAACGTGTCCTCCACCTGGTGATCAGAGTGTTCTGAACAGAGCTTAATTTGTACCAATCTTAAAGGGGCTGAAGTATGTCTCTGTTTTATTCAGATGTTATGTTTTACCTCACAATGACAACACTGAGAGGGGACTGCTTTGCTTAATTGGCCTCCTGCCCTTTTGCAATCAAAGCCCAGTCTTTTCTGGTTGAAAACTGTAAATACGATGCCAAACAGGCTCTAATACAAGTTTATTTCAAGACATCTCACGACTGTGTGTTAAATTTGCATTGTTTTGATGTTGTTACTCATTTCAACTTTTCCTTCCTATTATAGCTGATCCACGAGTGAGCGAGTATGTTTCAGGTGAGTATTTTCCTCTCATCAAAATGTTTCAGTCAGCTTCGGCTATTGTGAATGAACCTTCATGAACCTTTAGAAGCGGAGATTCTGCTCATACATGCCAAAAACTGTATATTAAATCCTCGCTTTAAATTATTCCCTCACAGGCAAAGATGCCATCTGGACTCAGTTTCCATTTAAATCCGACGCGTACTCTGAATGCAGTGGGAAGCAGTATGTAAAGAGAACTTGGTACCGAAAGTTTGTGGGCATCCAGCTGTGCAACTCCTTGAGATACAAGATCTACCTGAGCGACTCGCTTAATGGTATTTACACACTGAAATGAGTGACGCAAGTGGGGACCAGCTGTAACTTAGAACTCACTTGTAAAACATTATCTGCAAAATGTCAGTTCTTTAGTGTTTTAGGTAGAGAACTGTGAATTACAAATTCCAATCCTGCAAAGAAGGGATGATTAGTAATGAATGTGGAGTCAAACTAGTCATAGAATGAGCCTTTTTAATAAACCTGTTTATCCAATCACTATCATTAGCAGGTACTTCAAACATACTATGGCATTAGAGAAAACACTGGACACAAATCTGCTAGAAAAACCTGTGAAAATGCATTACTGATCTTGAAAAGTGACTGCGGTTTGACCATTTTCTGACCAATTTTATGTTCTTCAGAACTCTTTGCTTGATTGGTCTGACTACCTAAATATTAATTCATGTCATCTCTGTAGGGAAATTTTACAACATTGGCGATCAGACGGGGCACGGTGAGGACCACTGTCAGTTTGTGGACTCCTTCCTCGACGGCCGGACCGGCACCCAGATGTTTGCTGACCAGCTACCGAGCAGGCCAGGTATTTTGGTTTGCTTACAGCCGTTAAATGTTCATCTGGAGTTTTTTTCTTAGATGCTCATCTGTCCTCTGTCTTTGTGTCAGGCTTCTACAGAGCGCTGAGACAGGAGCCTGTAAGCTTCGGAGAGATAGGAGGGAAGTCACATGTGACTTATGTAGGCTGGTACGAGTGTGGCACGCCCATACCTGGGAAGTGGTAGAAACCCCACAGGGCTGTCCAGGAAGATGACTTCCTCAGTGTTGAAGAAGAAGATGGGCATCAAAGACGCCTGAGTAGGCCTGAAGGGAGGTGGGCCTTTCTTTTATGTTACCATGGACACTGTAGATGGCTCTGTCTGTTTGAACACACCCTCCTTTCCCGGGTGTGAACCGTTACAGGACTATTAGGTGTCACAGAACTCTCGAGTACATTTGTAACAACTTAATTTCTCTATTTATCAAAAACGTCACAAACAGACGGACGAAAGCAGGAGTTTGAGTGAACCAAAATGTTGAATATACAGTAATCAGAGAAAATGTTGGGAAGCTGGCTCCCAAAGTGTAATAACTTGTATGATAATATTTATCAAGGTTATTGAATATTCTGTGTGTTCTTGGGCTTTTGAGATGAGAAAGTATAAAAATGTTCCCAATACTTGCATGTCAGTGAGCACACACATTGGTCATGTGCATACAGAAAGGTGCCAATCATATGTTCATTGTACATTTGGACTGTGTAAAATACGAGTACACACAGACATGCAGAATTGACCTTCTGCTGGCCCTAAGGGAGTATTAGCAGTTGCAGTTTGCACAGTATTAAACTTTTGTTCATATATGTATATGGTTTGAAAAACAATACGTTTACCAGGGATCATATAGTTTGATACATTTCAGGTAAAAGACAAAACAGCTTTAGCCAAATAGTTCATCAGTTGTAAGAAAGCCAAAGGTTGAGCCTAACATTTCTATAGGGCCATTTGGAAGCCAAAGTTTGTTGTATTTTTAATGCCCATGCAGTCTTGTTGTGTATTTTACAAAAAAGAATAAATATATATTTGAAAAAAAAAAAAAAAGACTCAAGATTCAATGTGGGAATTGGACAAGCAGAATAACTTATGGTTTTGAGCTTAACTAAGCAAAGAGTCATTGGAAATAATTATTTTTTTCACATCTTTCATGACGGCAGTTTTTTGATATGTTGTTTATGTTTTCAGTAATAAATCTTGTTTAAATACTTGCTGATTTTTAGTAGCTTTTATGGTTATTGAAAAAAATAGTTAAGTTGTGCTAAAACCGTTCTCTTGTTGTGAGGTACATAAGGTAAGATGATTGTTGTGCTGTCCTTTTAAAGGTGTGAGAGTAATATAGCTTAGCACAAAGACCAGACAGACAGACAGACAGACAGACAGACAGACAGAATCTGGCCTGCTGTTGTCAACAAAATCCGCCTGCCAGCACCCCAAAAACTCACAAAGTAATATGTATCTTATTAATTTATTTGTACAAAGTGTACAAAAATTCCCAATTCTCCATTTTAAAAAGGGGTTTTGTGCCCAGCTAGCTACACCTAGTAGGACCAGTCGTTTCCTGGCAACCACTGGTGACTCCAGGAAAGTTACTAGTCCCTGCCAGGAAATAGTCCAGTTCATAAAACTATGTAAAAATGACAACTGTTATTTAAACAGAGCAAATGAGGTACTTGTTAGTGGGTTTTAGCTGTGCTGAGGGGCGGTGGATTTTGTGCCTTTTGGAAACTCAGGTTCGCTGTGTTTCCTCCTTTAACAAAGCTGACCCACGACAGTACCAACTGTTTAAAGTCCCTCTCCAGTTACAGAGTTAACCCCTAAAATCTCATCTCTGTGTATCAGTTAAATATTAATAAGTTGTTTCCATAAAATTTCTTTTTGCCTTAAAATTACTTTGATGTAACTATACTCTCCAAAGGTACTGCAGTATTTTGACCAGCATCGTCACATTCTGGATCATTTCACAAACTATGCTTGTTTGAAAGCACAAAACCTCAATTAAAATGATGTAAACCATATATAAACCAATAGTCCCTTGCTTCCTAATAAGATTAAAACATTGGTTTCTTTTATTTCCTGTCTGTAGAGACATATTTGTGTCTCTGTGTGGGAGTATTTCCCCTGTAGTCCAAGCAACGAAATGCTTCCAAGTTTTATTTTTGTAAAAAGAAAAAAATCTGGTGAATTTTTAGGGGCTG
Organism: Stegastes partitus; assembly: GCF_000690725.1. Classification (NCBI taxonomy): domain Eukaryota; kingdom Metazoa; phylum Chordata; class Actinopteri; family Pomacentridae; genus Stegastes; species Stegastes partitus. The sequence continues at coordinate 100,622 of NW_007579397.1, read as the reverse complement.
GACTATAAATGTGAATAGCGGCAATGTTGTCAGCAAATACGCATGCATCAACCTCTGAATGCATGAACCCAGTTTAATAAATCCCCAACATTATACTAACTGTTGTTATTACAGACCATCGACTGTGGACAAACATCTAAAGAGTGATTTCAATTTGGCCCAGACGAGGTAGAGAACACTGTTATACACTCTTTTCTAAATTATCTTTAATAACCTTGTGTGCTCAGTTCTTCTCACTTTGTAAGACAGTTTGACAAGAAAGACCAACCACATACTCCCCTGCCACATGTCCCAGCCAACCACAACCCACAGGCAGGAAAACAAAATAAGAATACCAGCATTACCACAGTTTTCCAAATCCGGGTGGGGGAGAAGAGGAAGAGGCAAGCCAAACTTAACAGAGACATGAACTCACAAACCACAGCGAGGGAGAGCTTTGAGGCAAAGACAGCAAGACAACGTGGTGCCAAGAGAAACGCAATATCAAAACAAAAAGATTAGGGACTCCAACTGGGTCTCAATCATTTATTAGGTTCAAGAAAAAAAAAATGTTACAGTTTATACATAAACAACTAATCTCACTTGAAGGTGGAATTCAATTTGATATATTAGTAAAAACCAGTGATAAGATAAAGAGAGAAAGGAATAGCAAGCTTTACTGGAGGTGATATAAGAAGCTAAAGAAAAGAAGCCTTCTTCATGACATAGGGATGTGCACCTCCCATAAGCCATCACTTAGCTAGTGTTCCCAACATGGGGCAGTTTCATCGACACATCATTAATACCGACATGGTGGTGAAATTGATCAAATAAAGAAAAAAACAAACAAAAAAAAAAACGACAAAGGGGTAACTTTTCATCGAGATAGTGTCCTATCAAAGCATCTACGCAGAGATGTTTGTCGCAAATGCAGAATGGTTGCCGATCTCTCGCAAAATGAAGCGTTACCATTGAAAGGACAATAAACAGTTTGTGCAACAGCCTGTTTTGGTCTCCCAGGTGTGTGCATACAGACTGGTTACATTTTCATACAATGACGGATACAAGAGGGCGGAGCAGACAGTGGAGGTGACGGGAGAAAGAGGGGGAAAAAAATAACACAAGGAGCAAACACCAGGGCCAGAACAGAGTGGTATGTTGGAGAGACAGTGTACAAACACTAACCATCAGACTGAAGGGGGGGTTGCTTGTTTCATATTTGGACTTGATATTTGTACGAGGGGTGGGAGGGGGGATGCAGGGCAGTAAACCCGTCACCTGCACCCACTCCAAACAGTTGGAGCCACATATAGGATAGGGGGTTTAGGGGTGCGTGAGGACCAGTAACATCCTCTTTTACCGGTATCCAGGGCCTGGCTGAGTGTAGCCCTGGCCGTAAGGGGGGCGGTTGCGGGCATACGGGTTAGCAGCTCCGGGTGGAGGGGTGACAGTGCTGCCTGGCGGCGGGGTATATCCTGGGCGGGGCTGGTACCCTGAGGCGGGCTGGGAGCTGGGCGGCATGCTGTAGTTAGCAGGCTGGGAGGCCTGGGAGGTATAGTTTTGGGCAGGGAAGGCTCCTGGTGGATACTGCTGGGCTCCCTGAGATGGATGGGGCTGCTGCTGCCCACCCTGGAAGCCTGGAGCTGGGGCCTGCCCAGGGGCCGGAGCCTGGGAGGAGGGAGGAGCGTAGTTCTGAAACTGCTGCTGTTGCGGCGGCTGTGGAGGGCCGGGCTGAGGAGCTCCAGGCTGGGGACTGTATCCTGCTGAGAGAGGAAGGGAGTCTCGTCAATTCACTCTAGAGATGAAACACATCCATGTCATAACACACCAGCTACCTGTTCTTTCTTTTTTATCAGTTTTATTCTTACCAGGGTATTGCATACCGTACTGCTGCTGCGGTGGGGCGCCTGGCTGCTGAGGCGGGTATCCACCTGGAGCCTGGTACTGCTGGTACACCTGACCTGGAGAGGGAGGGACAAACCTCATCAGTACACAACAGTTAGATACTAACACCAATATGAGCCACTACTCACTACATCCATCCTCATTTACACTTAGGAGTATCGTGTATAGAGAGAAATTCCAGATGCAGTTTAACAGCGTCTTGATTTTTCAGGGCTACAAACAAATCGAGGTCTGTCCTCCTTCAGGACTGACAGGAACTTGCGCATTGAAGCTGTTTGGCTAACAACTATTTAGAACAGAATTGTTTTATACTGTCATTGCAACCTTTGCAACAAAATTAGGCAGTAATCCTCTCCATTGCATTCCAGTGTATTTTCTTTAAGTCCAGTAAAAAAATATGCAAACAAAAATATAGTAAATAATATGCACTAGTGTAACCTGTGAAAACAATGATATAGCTTATTGTTGTAAGGATAGCTGATTTTGTGGATTAGGAACACTACAAAAACAGAGTAACTCAGTTTGCACATCTGGATACTGCACTTTGCTGAACATTTACGAAGCTGTAATTTCTTAAGTGGAGCAAAATGTACATATGAGGCGCAGTTGTATGTAAACAAACGTACAGGTTCAGTATATAAATACAAGGGGCGCTGCAGAGACTGAGAAGGTGCAAAAAATGTCGATATTTCCAGAATTGCCAATCAACACTCAGATCCAAACAGTTAGCGCCAGTTCTTAATTAACACTAGCATATACATAAATCATATAGCAATACACATGAATATTATTCACTACAGGCGAGACAAACGTTTTATTGTCTTCTCTGGCTCTCTCTCCCGCTGCTCCCTCGCCCTTACAGATTATTCAGGAGTTACACTGATCAAGATCAGACAATCCCCACAACATCTGGAGCATCTTTTCGACAGCTAATTTCAGCGTAATCGTGTAACTTTAACCGCCGTTATCAGCAGGCTACCTCCGCAGGCCTCTCACTGACGTAGTCGCGTTTGAGAGGAATAAAGATGATCGATGCGCCTCAGAGAGGTGGAAGCGTTTATTTACACATTTTCAACATCTTGAAAGTCTCTTGTTTGCATTTAAACTTGGCTTTTTTGAGATCCAATAGCGTCTAATACTCCCCAGACACACGTGAGACTAAGTGTAAATGGGGTGCCAGTATCGTCATGGAAACACCTGTGCATCTGGGTAGAATAACTGCTTTGAATGATAACAGCTGCAGCCTCTTTAATATAACTGTTTGTAGGTAATCTCTTTGGCGCATTACAGTAAGGTTTGGCTTTGGGCGACACGGCAGCATGCGGATGCCTGAGCAGACATAAACATGCTATAGGCATGCAGACAAAAGTAATATTCCTGCATCACAACAAGGATGTCGTGCACCACCAGACATGTCTGTGTTTGCAGACGGTGACTTCCTGCAGCACTTTGAATAACTTTGACTTTACCAGGCCACGCTGCCTACGTGCACAGATGGAGAACAGTCCCCACCGTGTTCACAAGTCCAGTCATCTCAGCTATGTGCTCTAAATGGTAATTCTTAAAGAATTTCCAAAAAAACATGGAGCATCATGTTCATCACTTTTAGGGTAGTATGACCAGTAAACAGGAATAAATCTTCAACAGTGCCAACATTGCACATCTTTGTCTGCCTTAAAAATGTAGAAAGTTTGTTGTTTTCCTCAAGAAATCTTCCATTAAAAGTATTCAGCAAGACTTGGCAAAACTATAGTTCCCCCTAACAAGGCCTAAATCTCACCCTTAAATCTCCTGCATGGCATAATAATTGGGCTGACAACACATGCAAAGCACAAAGAGAGAAGGCGTAATGAAAGAGGGCTGCATCAGGGATTGCTGGTTTTCAAAGCGCTGGGAAAAACTTGTGCTGACTTTTGGGAGAGCTGATATTATAGTTTTCGAGAATTTAGGACAAAGCAAAATTTTAAAGGAGACTCTTATCAAACTATTCTGTATGTGTCGACCTCAACGCGCTCCATGTAGCTACATGTTATTGAAAATCTCCAATTCTTCATAATTCAACACACTACAAACACTATTACAGTTCTCAAGGAAATGCTGGAACATAGATTTACTGTATAGTCTCAGCTGCTCGGGCCCAGTGTCCTGGCAGACAAAAACTTCTCACAGTGTCTGCACAGGTCTGGGAGACACTTGACAACTACATACTCATCTAGGAACAGTGCACCTCCTCGGTGTCTTTTTATAAACGCTCAAGTGATGTGGCAACCATCTGGTATCTCCCTTAACATGAACATTATGGCCTTTATTGTTTGAGGAGGCATGTGTGTGAAATTGGCGTCTTCTCCTGTTCTCCGTGTCTGTAATCCATCATGAGTGTTATGTAAGAGAGATGGAAGGTTGCGTGGCTGTTAGACCTCTTTAGCCCTGGGGTTCATTTCACTGCAGTGTAAGCCAAGAGGTCAGTCATCAGGGACAAAGATATGACTGAAGACAGCGAGCAGGTAGCTTTTCACTGGAATAAGAAAGCATTTGGCTGCAGTCCTGCTGACCTCTCCGCATGCCTTAAGAAGGAGTCATGAGAACAACGTTCTAATTTTAAATAAACATTTTCACCGAACACATGTCTGCCCATCTGATATGGAGCTCCGTGCAACTGTCTGAGCTGCTGTTACTACGCATGTGTGTACGGTTTCTTTCTTTCATGCACAGATGTACATTTATTGCCAAGGGTCCATCAGCATCAGGCAACACGGGGAAATCTTTACCATCTGCTTATGGATCTTGTTAGCAGCATTCTTACGGTAACAGGTAACCTACTCTTACATTAAAAGTGTGCTTAAGGCTACCTTTTAAAGGCCACACATGCTCAGTTGGCGTCTAATCTCACCTTCTATATATTTTCATGCCAAGACTGGCTGTTCTGATTTGCCTTAATGCTGTCATACTAGCATTCTGCAACCAGAGATGAGAATAATCTGAGGTCAGAGAGTGAGGAAAGGGTCGACTGGGAGAGGAGACGGCACAGGATCCAGTTTACTGTATTTGTGTGCCAACCATCTGCAGCCTTGGACGTAAGAAAAGAAACAAGGAAACTCTAAGGAACGGATAAGAAGCCTGTTTGTTGCCATCTTGGAGATGAATCTAAGAATCTGCGACAAGACTGCAGGATGGTATCTCACACAGTGTGTGTAACAGTGATTCTTTACTCTGTGGGGAAATGATCTGTTTCTTGTCTCCTGCACAGAGAGGCCAAAGTGCAGCTGGGTACAGAAGAAAAACCTCATGAACTTAGGCACAGTTACTGTCAACTAAATCAAAGTCCTGCACACCGCTAACTACCTGCATACAGTACATGACCTAGACATGTTTAGAAGGTTTTTATATGAGGTACCTCCAGAGCCACATCAGATATACCCAGCAGCAACACCATCAGTTTTGTTCAAAGTTTGTTGTTGGAAGCAAGAATTAACTAAATGATAATTAGCATGATTTATTCTATAAAATCATTATTTACATTATTACAATACAGTTCTACTAAAACTTTTTTTACACAACACAGTGATCCTAGGATTGACAGTGTTGTTGCCTTGTCTCTCTTTTTTTTCCGCAAGTTTAGTGAAGTCTGTTTTTTACCGTCCTTCAGGAGTGGCACAAGGTAAACGTTTCACTTTTTTGTCTGTGGACGTCACTGTAGCCTGTTTTGGGTATATAATACAAGGTGATGTATTACTAAATTTTTATTAAATTTGTGTCTGACAAGCTGAAATAACAGCCACCGCTACTTCATCTTCATCATGTCCATGCTATCTGAATATGCAATTGAGCTAAATATCAACAATCTTTCTTGACAATCACAACTTCTCTGCCTGTTTGCTAACTAGTTCTGACACGCTATCCTATCACAGACCTTGCTTTGGCCAGAGGTGTGTCCAGTACATTTGGTTAATCAGATCTGTCAGTAGGTTCATAACACTGTTGGTTATTTTGTAATACTACTATGCTTCAGACTAGCAGATACGGTATGTGCCTGCAACCATCAACAGAAATACAGTATCATGTTGATACAGCAACTTGGAACCATTACTAAGCAGTAAAATCTACACAAAAAACCTGCCCTCTCATTCCGTGCAGCACGCTAAGCTAGGCTGCCAATTTGGGTACTCATGCACAGCTTGAACTGATTGTCCAAAGACCTCCACGATGGCATCCCTACGTCACCACATCAAGTTCTCGAAAACAAGGCAGAGTCTGTAAGAACAAGTTACTTAACTGACTAGAGAAAACAACATGAATGGCTTTCCTGTTTAGTTTGTGAGCAACATGGTGTATCGCTTCATAACCCAGTGAGTGAATAAAACCTCCTCCTGGACCAACTAAACATTTACTAAGCCCTGTTGATAGGTCTGCCACAACCAGGCCAAACCACAAACCACCAGTTAAATGGAAATAGTCATACAACATGTGGGCTGCTCCTCGGTGCTGCAGGTGTGCTCAGGAGTCAGCGGTGCGACTGCTCAGAGAGCAAATTACAGCTCTCACAGGGTGCAACATGAAGCGTATTTCTTTGCTCCAGTGGCCTCTGCATCAATCTGGGCCAAACCACAAGTTAAAAACAATCCAACACGCTCACAGCGATGTGGGAAACAACACAAAATGCTTCACCTCTGTGGCTGAACCTGTGTGGACACTGTCTGGGATCGTTTTTCCAACATACTGCCTCATCTTTTGTTCATTTATCTTCATCTAAGACCTTTGGTTTGGAATCGAACATGTGGATGTTAAAGAATGTACACGAGGGAGAGCTGCGATAAAGCTTCTGAGTGAGATAAATGTTAATTCCGTGGACGGCCTTGTTTACGCTGTGTTTAAGATTACACCATGGTGCAACTCAAGGATCATTTCTCTTTCAAAGAAGCCTGCTGCGTTACCGAGAGACTGGATCTGATTGCCAAAAAAGGAAACGAGCTCACACTACAAACTGTGAATTTGGAGATGGAAAACATATGTCAATGTAAATCAAAATGAAGACACGGTACATTTCATCGGTGCAATACCCTCAATTTGTTCTTTTAATTTGAATTACTTGCGGCATAATTTTCTCAGTTTCTCTCCATTTGTTCTGTTAAGATCTGAGCTGTTTTCTTCTACTCCATTAACATCCACCTAATCTAATATATTACAGATCGCTGGCAGGATGAAAGGAGGAAGAAAAGTCAGCTGAGCGATAAAAGCAAATAATGAAATTAAATCGACAAGACACGACGGTAACAGAGCAGGGGTTGGTGGAATATTCCTACTTTAGAGGCTTTTGTGTTGCTTAATTACACGAGTGATTGGTTCAGGAGCAGGACTGTGGTGACCGAGGCAGCGGCTGCATGGGTGTTTTCTCCGTTCCCTGTTTTTACTGATAAGAGTAGGCTAAATAACACAAACATCTTCACTGTAAATATCAACACTGAAGGAAAAACAACCCTACAGACAACATCCTCCAATATGAGAATCAAAGTTTATCACTCCTGAAACAACAAATTACGAGACAGTAGGATTGTTAGGTGTGTTATCTTAAATCTCATTTGTTTTTTTTAATCAAAGTGTGCCTAATAAGGTGGCAGTTGTGTGGTTTTCCAGGAATTTTATCTTTTATTCTTACAATGTGATATCTAATGTAGAATGGTGCGATACAAATAAACTTTCATTTACTTTAATTTTTCATACAAACAATCTTGGATCAGCTTTCAAACTGGCCGACTCACCAGAGTGTGACATTTTAGTAAAGCTGCTTTGGTGGCAACGATGGAAAAACATCCCATTTAAAAGCGTAGCTGTAAAATGTGTAATTGTTTAACCACCACACTGCAGGATCTCTGACTCCCTGCGCTTATTAGGACACGATGCCAGCGTGCTTACTTTCTTAGACAGACACTCTTTAGTACAGTGGATGTGTGTGTCTCACCATCCATGCCGGCTGGGGGTCCCTGCTGTACTGCAGCATAGGGAGCCTGTGGCTGGGGGGGCACTCCTGGCTGAGGTGCTGCAGATGAGGAGGAAGCAATGCTGTCAGGGGTTCCTGAACGCTCCTCTGGTGCGACCGCTGGGGGAGCTGCTCAGATGGAAACAGACGTTCAGGGGTCGCATAAATACTTTACAGCCACACGATGACATGAAAGGAACACTCCATCTTATGCGGTTGTATAATGTGCACTACCTGGAGCCTGGTCCTCGCTCAGGCCGAAAGCGGAGATGACATTCTTGCTGACCTCGTCCTGGTTTTTTAATGGGTCGAAGGCAGACATGCTGGCTGCACTGACTGGAGTAGCATGTTTCACTGTGGGGTCTGCTGCCACAACTTTGCCTTCACGTCCATCCACTGATTCTAGGAAACACAGCGAGAAAAAAATAAAAAGTTACAGCAAAGGTAAAGCGAACATGTGGCGATAATGCAACGCATGCATGCAACATTTTGAGTCAATTATAAACAGGCTTGTTATTACACCACGAACACAAACATGTCATATAAGAGGGATGACGGTTTGAGTGTTCCTCACAAAGTTCACCGTTTAAAAATGAACACTGCCAAACCCTCATAAAAGACCTTGATTATTCTCTCGCATTTGACTCAAAAATCAAATCCACCTGTTGTCTCAGCATGGTGCTTGACTGCAAACTAAAGATCGCGTCCTTGTTTCCAGGAAAACTGCATATGAGAACGTATTTGTTCAGGAGAGATGAGAAATAAAAAGTTGCCTAAAGCTAAAAGAGAGAATGTGGCACAAAAAAAAAAAACTGTTTTAATGCAGCAACCTACGACTATGCTAAAATATGACTTCACATGTTCCTCATATAAATGCTTTGGTCTCAGCTATGATTATTAGGGAAAGGCCTGTTTTTGCTTGACATGCGCAAACGTGAGGGAGAGTGACCGCAATCATACTGGACTGAACCAGTATGTATGCAGTATGCAACAAATTCAGTGTGTAATTGCAGACAAATACTCTTTTAAAAAATGTATTAAATTATTCCACCAGTTACTGAGTCTTGTAAACTGTCTCAGTCTGGTGCCAGTCTTTGTGGGATGCTGCTCTTACAATTCTGGCAATGAGACTGTGGAATACTGTGATTTGTTAAGGAGGTCACGTTATCCACATCAGTGAGAATAAGAGACAAAACATACACGGTTTGAGATTTAAAAAACAACATGGCACACAAAAACAAAACAGGAGACATCACATCAAGAATCACTGTTGATACACTGATGTGAATAAAGAGGTGGCAACTAATTTTCAAATTGCATATTTGTGCACAATTATCCAAAGTGTTTTACATGCCAAGGCAGAAATAAAGAATGCTTACGTTGAACTATTTAAATACCAGTAGGGAAAGACTGCAACTGACTTGTGAAATAACAAAGTATAAATGCACTGAAACCCAAAGAAATGGATTTTTGAGGTCTCTATAGAGCTGCAAGATCTTGACCTTGCTCTGTGAAGTGGCCTGAAATGACATGTTATGATCTAACACTATATGAATAACATACTCAATTGAATACTGAAATTGATATTTGAGTGCCGAATGTCTTTCACTTCAAACACATAAACATCACAAGAAATCCTTATATTATTACAGCATGTTATAAAAAGACACAGATTTGGCACATTTTACTGTGGAAAGCCTGTCAGTGGAAAACAACTATGCAACAGTGTAAGGTTGAGTTTCTGTAATGCAATTTCATGCTTCATACCTGACAACATCTGCAATGAGCTAATATCAGCTGCTCTAATTCATGCTTACCACTATCCGGTGCTGTAGCAGCCAGACCAGGCTCTGTGGGGGGCTCCAGGCTATCAAGGAGGTTGTTGACTTTATTCCTGAGCTCAATGAGCTCCCTGCGCAGATATTTCACCTGACTGGATTCCAAAGGCCGCGGCTGACCATTCACTGCAGATAATAAAATGAGAAGAGGGATCCCCAAGTGAGCAAATCAAACAAATCCTTCATTTTTATTTGGGGAACGGGTCCAGCAAAGTCAAACACTTCTCCATCTCAGCATGGCGTACTCTGGTTGTGTGTTCATTTTAGGACAGGTGTTGGACAGAACGACACTCTTGTGCGCTTTTACAGAATACAGCAATCCCCTAGTAGCTCACACCCTTATTACAGGGACAATTTAGCACACTGCTGAGTCTATATCTCATTAATTACAATCATTTCCCATTTGCCGTCTTAAGCTTGAACTGCTTGTTGACACAGATTATGATCTAGATGTGAGTCACAGCCACTGACTCTGGAATATCTTGTTTAGACTGTGCAGGAACGTGTCAACAGCCCGGCAGATGGAAAAACAAACCTTAATGTGGCAGGAATACCAAGAAGCGTAGGCTCACACCCCCAAAAACACTTGAGTGCCTACAGACTGATTAAAAATAAAAGTGTTAAACGGGCTAATAGCTAACAATACACTGTTATGTGATCTTCATATTGCAGCAAAATGTTGGGGCTTCTATGCAAACATTCAAAATCATTGGACTGGAAATATATCACTAATAAATAATGACTGACAGTCAAAATGTTCAGCAGATTATCAGATCAATACAACACTCCATATTAATGTAACATCAGCATAATGTAAAATAAACACAGTGGATGCCTGAATTTTGCGCTTCGATGGTTTGGAAAAGTTAGTAGCGCTACACTAAATAGGTGCATGTTATGAATGATGATCTGTCTCAATTCTGTTGGCTCCACACTGTAAATACCTGGGATTACAGGGATCATCTATCACACGGTTGATTCCACAGAGCCATTCAGAGCAGCAGCCAGATCAACAGAAACTGTGAGCTCCATCACCATCACCACACCCTGCCAGCTAAGCATTTAACTAATAGTGGAGTTGGCAACACTAGAAGAAAGGGCACTGGTTTGTTGCACCTACTTATTGACATGACACAGAACCCTGTTAACGTGCAGGAAACACAGGACACAGTTCTGCACAATCTTCAACCCTATGTGACCTGCATCACATGGGCACCTCGAACTATTTCCAACGCTTTTCTTCCTGCTGCAAATTGACTGAGGATCGAAATTTCCACTGCAAAAGAATAAATGTGAGACTGGAGATCGCGCTACATTCCTTTCTCACACAAGTTTCTCTGTCTGAGTGGATAATGCTGAACAGAGACGCATGGGGTCATGAGGCACTGCGCTGAGACGCAGGCCGCCATGAGATTCCAGCTACTCTCTCTGCCTTTAAGTCTTCACACATGTTGGAGAGTGTAATTTCCACGTGAGGTCATGACATGTGATGATGAGCCAGCACTCAGTTTTGATTTGTAGGAAGTAAAATGTATTTTTTTTTTTAGAAAGAAAGAAAGAAAGAAAGAAAAAATAAACGGCTAATAATAGCAGTGGCAGGACGACAGGGTAACTGAGAGCAGAGCAAAGGGAACAACATCATGTTGTTATTACAGATTCAAAAGTACAGTGAGTGTGTGTTTATTTTCAGGCAGGAAAGAGAAGGCTCTAAAACAAAATTTAGAATATGCAATAGGAAAACGACTATGTTCATATAGTCTTATAGTATTTTAACAGATTCAGATTGTACAGAACACGTGGCCTCATGCAACTGAATGAAAAACAAAAACCCAGGCAGCATATCTGATCAATACAGTTCAATTATTGATGAGCAATATGCCTCGACATTAATACTGCATGTAGGTGCTTTTCTTTTTTGTCCATATTTGTCTAAGTTTAAAACTTTGATACATAAACCATTTTTGATTAAACACACAAATTACTAATAGCATATGTTTTTTTAAATGGAACATATTGTGATGTCTGTGAAAACAAAGTTATAAACATAGTAATAGTAAAATCCAAAGAGAAAACATTCTATACTCTTAAAGCTAATCTGTATGACACAGTAATGTACTCTGTGCAATTAGTCCTGAAATTGCAACACAACTTTATTTCTACTGACAGCAACCAAGCCCCAACTGACATGTTTAGGGTGAGGCCTATTGGCTGTCTGGCATGAGTAATTACTTCTTCTGTGGGCTAAACCTGAAGTCATGCAGCTACTGAACCAGTGAGTAACTGTGGACTTATGTGGGGTGGCACATATTTAAAATTCAGATTAGCAACCAGTATAACTGGCACAGTGTGATTTTATGAAGACGTCCTTCTACTATCTATCACACTGTTTGTTTGGTGAAGCAGTGCTAGGAGACGCACTGAAATTCCACCCCAAGTTAGTGCAAAAGGAGTGCACACAACTTTTATTTGGACAGTGAACAGCTGAGATTTGTTGAGTGAAACATAAGCTGGACTGCCCTCCAGTGACTGCCTGCTGTAACAGCTGAAACTAAACACACGTACTGCTTGTATGCTTATGGAAGGACAACAGAAAGGAAAAGGCTTTAATGTCTTACCAAACAAAGTCAGTTTGAGTATTCTACTGCACTGGATGGCGAAGGAGAGGTCAGAGCTGTCGAAGATGGTGATGAGGTCATCATCTATAAACCGGGAAAAGAGAGACTAGAGGTGTAATTGTTCAGTAAATTATGACTTCCCAAGAAGCATATGTTGAGATTACAACCATTAACTGCACACTAGACCTTGGGAAACTTCTTAATATTCACAGCTGAGAGCAACTAACACAGAGGGAATCCGAGCCACTGCCTGTGTCCTGACTCACCTTCATCCTTGTATTTGATGGTAACCTCGTCGTTACTCTGCAGCTTGCCCCTGAAGACACGTTGCATCATCAGCACCAGCTCATCATAGGTAATGTCCTCGTTATGGATAGGGATGCGTCTGATGTCGTCGCCCAACTGGGCTTTGATGATCAGCTTCCCGCTCAGGTCCAGCTGGCCGTTCATGGTGCCGTCCGACCTCTTCTGCTCCCACCACTTAACGGATGCAGAGGAGATGTAGTTATAGTTATAGAGCCAAGAAAACAACATGCCTGCTGTCACAGTTTTTCTCTCTTTCTAAATGTCAATTTGAAACCTATTCTGTAAGTAAAACAAACAAAATACCTTTAAAAAAAAAAAGTACAGTAATATGCACTTATTTAGGCAGGCAGGACTGTACAAAACAGAGTGTGGGTAATGACACAATTTAGAGGTCACAAATAACTTCAATCTTTTCTAAATTATTAGGTTATTGAAAATGTCCTTGTCTTCACAGCATAAGCCACTCTAGGGATTGAATAAGAATTTGTGGAGGAAACTGAATAAGTAGCAGTAATATGAAAAATAGTGACATGACAGTCATCATGATATGTACTTTTGAACTGAATTTTGAGCACCACCAGAGTACACTGTTTGCCAGCTGAGGAATGTATTAGTCCAACTCCTGTAAATTCAGCGAAACTCTATTTTCAGAAACAAGGTAAATTCAGGTAAAGCTTGGACGCTTGGTCAAGTCTGATGTGTGGAAGTACTTTGGCCCGTTATGTAACACAACATAATGCAAGGCAACTGACAAAACTTCTTGCATTGTTTGTAAAAAAAAAAACACTCTACATGTTGTAGCATCAGCCGCACCACTAGACTACTAGTTAAAATAATGACATATACTGTACTTGATGCTAAAAGTTCACAGTTGTTTCCAATTACATGTAGATCCATCTTAGAGAGTAAAACACATGATACATCAAATTGTTTTATAAGGATAGCTAAATGAGGACTCTGATAAGATACTGTGCATGTAAGTAGGTTAACAGGTCAGGGGAAATGACTGCTGGGAGACTTATTTCTGATTAAAATGTGTTTGTTAGATGAACAAGAATGATGAGATTATGCTGAAATTAGCTGCTCCTCTTTGCTGTAACTGTGTTGCCTTGATTATAGAAATCCTGACAACGACAAAGAGGAAAGACTTTCTCTTAACTTTAATGATTTAATCAAACAGTCTCCCTTGGTAACAATATCAGACAGTTTGATTTAACTGTAGAGTCTAAGGGTCAAACATCACCTGGTGAAGTGGCAGGGTGTGTGGTGCCCTATTACCGACCTCGTTATAGACTTTGACCCAAAAAAATCACCCATATTGATAAGAGAAAGCTTTCAGCTGTATTCAGTGATTCTTATGAGCTCATATGATGTAATTATCAATCAGAATATGACCATTTGCGCGCTGGATAAACAAAATCTCATTGATTTTGTTTACAATCCCAGACCTGCATTGACACTGCAGCATTACATACATATAAACATGGTAGTCTGTGATCAGTGCTCGTGTGTATCCCCAGCTGGATTAACTATGACGCTACCTGCTGATGTTGTAAGCTGGACGTTACTCTACTGTGAATTTAATTCCAGAAATGCTACGGCTTTGACTGTCCTAGCCAGATGAATAATTGGCTGGATGCTAGGGATTGTGTGGTAGCTAACGTTTAGCATGCAGTGATGTTGAATAGCGACGACAAGCAAACTGATTTCCACTGAGATTAGCTGCACGAAATTAATCTCTGGGGCATCGAAATCAGACATTTGAAACGCCACTAAAGGGTGACTTAGCTGGCGCTGATTGTGAGAGACACTCAATCGCAGAGTCATCTGTCAGTGGCCCATTAACAGCAATTCACTCTGACTGCTAACGTTTGTTAGGCCGTTTCAATACTGTTATGTCAATGGCGACATTATAGACAGCACGAGCTAAGTAAAAATCAACGATATTTTCAATTTTCTATTGTACAGCTGAGACAGTTGCAGTAAGATAGCCTGGTTTCGTTTTACTTTAAACTGAAACGTCGGCTAAAATGGATTCATGTACAACTTGTGATAGCTACTTTTAATGGACACTCAGAGCTACCTAAAGTGGCGTAATCTTAACTTATTGTAGTCTCGACCTCGCCTTTTTTACAAGTTTTTCGCAAATTAGTGCATGTTTTGGTCAGTAAGTTCCTACGAATCAGTCTCGACACCTGTTTGGGCGAGCTAGCATAGCATTAGCTCCCTGCGTAGCCAGCTAGCGCTAACTACATAGCATGCTAACTAGCAGCATATCAGTCAGACAGTGGTAGCACACAAACTGCTGTATGGTCAAAGGTAACTCGTAATACAACTGGACAACAAATCTGAGAGCGTCTATTACCTGAATCAGACGACTTGACCACGCTGTATTTCACAGGTTTCCCCAAACCGTGAAAGTGTAATGTGTTAACTAGCCTAGCTAGAGCCGGGCAGCAGCATCAGGAAGTGCCCTCCAGACTGTCAACGTCAACCAGTACGTGGCATTCACGACGCGCAGGCGCAGAAGTGGAGCAAAGTGACTCCGTAATTGTAGATCAACCTTAACATTTTAACAAGCTGAAGAGCATTCGTTATATTTTATTCTTGATATAGCTCATATAATTAAGCTGTACTTCTGGAACTGAATGAAAGTACAAATAATAATGATAATAATTATTATGATTCTAATAATTATAATATTAATGATAACAACAACAGTGGAGGCAGATATCAACACCTTTCTTTAATTGCTTAACTGCATTTACAAAAAAATATTATGAGAGGTAGACTTAATGAAGGAGACAGCATCAGCACATCTGTAGCAAAAGCAAATCTACTTCCTTTAAAACATACAAGAACAAATTTCTAAGCAAAATATGTTTGTTGGAACAGTTCATGCCTTCACCTCTTGATCTATTCTGTTTAAATTATGGAAACATTTTGAAAGAGATTACAGCCTTATCTTGTAGTGTATTAAAAAGCAAATTCAACATAGCCAGGCTTTCTTTGTGTAAGTTGGTATAACAAAACTTAATATCCCACTCTGAGATGATGAATATCACTATAGTGGTATCAATTTTCTTCGTTAAGTCTGGATTTTATTTCATCTGGCTCAGTGCACATTCCCATAAAATGGGGTGTTTGTGTCATTTGACTCTTTTTCTACACATAATGTACATATGATGTGCAAATTAGGATTAAGCATCACCAACTGAATGCATTTAGGTTCCTGCAGTATCTCAATGCAGTTTTGCCTGCATGGCCTCTTTAGTGCCATTACCAGTGTCATAAAGGTTTACCTGCAAGAGGTGTACATATATAACATATTTCCTCAGCTGAGAATCTGCATCACCTATAAAGAATATGGTCAGGAAAAGACTTAGTGAAAGGGTGATGCTTCTTACAACTAATTTAAACACCAAACTCTGGCCATAACCTTCTCCACAGCAGGTAGGCTGTGCAGCATCAGTTACCATAGTATACTATCCAGGTTAAAGGAGAGCCACCTTTATGACACTGAAAACACTGGTTTAAGGCAAAACATATCTTGCTAACCCATCTTGCTTCATAGTACAGTCATCTGACTGTGTCTTCTAAACAACAATTATGGTCTTCTTTAAATAAATAATCGTGATCCAGGAATCTAGGATAATGCATAAATTGACATCACATTGTAGTTTACCTTTCAGTGTTAGAGAACACCGGTTTCTAATGCATGACGTTACATAATAATGATGGCTGAATAAGTTGACATAAATAATACTCATACCTCATGTATAAATTAAAATAAAAACACAGTTTTGCCCAATCAAAGCTTTCTTTACTCTATTATTTCTTCTTCTTCTCCTGAGTGGCATTGAACCACGAGTCTAATAGTTTCTTCATGTAATATAACTGCCAGGCGTGCACTTGAACAGCAACCACCATGATGAGGTACATTACAGTCACTGCAGAGAAGCCAAAAATGAAGCGATAGGCTTTTCCATGGCGGTAAAGCTGTTGTGCTACAGGAAACATCTCCATACCACCATAAATAAGAGGTGCCACAGAGAACAGCCCTCCACTAATCATGGATATGACCAGGTAGCTGATATTGTTCTTTGGTAGTGACAGGCTGCTGCAGAGCAGAGGGAGGAGGCTGAGCAGGTAGGGGTACTCCCACTGGTACGGCATGGACACTGTGTCATGTGACACCAGGTTGAAGTGGCTGACAGCCATCTGTGCAGCCACCAGCAGCCAGATCAGAAGGTGGACCAAGTTCAACTTCCGCACCTCAGACTTCAGGGAAGCACTGCAAAATGGAAAGCAGAGATTTAGAGACAACATTCAAATTTAATGACCCATATCAGACATAGATACAACAGTAACTTGCCTCATCTGGTAATGTGGGACCACCCTCTCTTTGTGTTTGAAGTCACTGCCATTAGTACCAGCAGCTCGAGGGCCAACGCGAGATGTCATGTTGAGATAAACCTGCTGACATACAAAACAAGTGAGTTGATACAAGTAGGGCTGCAACTAACACTTATTTTCATCACTAATTCATCAATGTTGAACAACAAAATGTTGGAAAACCATGACAACATGCCAATTAGAATTTCCTAACATAGTAACATCTTCAGATTTTACATGAATAATCAAAACTCAAACGACATGAAAGAAAATTCAAAGTAGTGCCACAACTATTAAACTAATCACCAACTAATCTGAAAATCAATCAAGTGATTTCAGTAACATTTTAGAAGAAATAAAATAACATTTTTAAAAATTTTTTTAGATTATGATTCCAGCTACTTAAATTTGAACATTCTTTTGTTTCTTTACTCCTCTATGAGACTGAATCGAATCCTTTTGGGTTGTGGACATAACTAATTATTTGAGGACATCATCTTGGGCTTTGGGAAACAGAGATTGACATTTTTATTGTTTTCTGACATTTTAAAGACTGAACAACTAATTGATCAACCAAGATAGTAATCGACAGATTAATCGATAACAGAAATATTCATTAGTTGCTGATTTAAAGACAGTTAAAGTAAGAGCTGTGGAGGAACAAAGCAAATGTAGGCTGGAATTATGTCATGTTTGCACATTTGGCATGAAAATGGGTAAAACAATTAATTACTTATCAAAATAAGTACCGATTATTTTTCCCCTAAAAGAAAAACGAACTAATTGGCCCACCTTTTGTCCCAGTTTTGTCACATTTAACATCTGTAATCTGCTCATATCCCAATATGAGACTAAGGACCAATGGGGCAGGTGTAACATAAGGACACCGAGAGAAGAGAGGAAATAAAGTAGGTAAATATTGACAAAGAGTCCGCCATTATAAGAGAAACCGTTGTCTTATTCTCATACCATGATGCAAGCAGCTATTTAAACAGAAAATGACTAATTTTAGGCGGATTATTTGGGCTGTTGTACTGATTGAAAGAAGGCTAGCGCGTTAGCTGTCGTCGCTAGCAAGCCTCATTCAGCATTATATTTGAAAACACAGTATACATCTGTATATCTCTACTATATGTTTGGTTGCCGTCGTTTAATCTTCAGCAGTGACAACAAACTGTGACACTAAATCGAAATCACCTTACCGACACTGTTTATTTCCTCACGTCTGGTCGAGTCGTTGTTTAAATTTCTATCAACAGCAGATGTGATGAATGAGCATCTCAAACAGCTCTGCGCATGCGTACAGTCCAACAAAAGCCCCTCCCACCGCAGCATCAGCATCTGTCCTCACAACACACCCAGCTCATCTCTGAGGACAGCATCATTTCCTGAATGGATCATCCTGTCAGAGGCGATGTATTGTATGATTTTAACATTACTGTGTTTGCATTGAGGCTACTGAGCATGCACGAACTTGCTATGGGATCGTACAGGGCAGAAATAACCTGCTGAGCCCCCGTTAACCCTCTTTTTCCTTTCTATGAGCAGTGGTTACAGTTATATTTGATTTGTCTATCACAGTATTTTTTGATGTAAATAAATTCCTTTATTTAGGAATATACTTACAAGACAAGCCTCTTCCAAATAAGACCTCAAGACAAATACTAACATTAAGACCTGTCATTAAAGGGCATTTTCTAGGGTGGCAACTCCAGTGACATTAAGTTTGAAGTCAGACTAATAATATATATACACCACAGTAACAGTGTTCATTACCATGTTGGTTAATACTGTGCTTCAGTTGTGAATTTTTGCCACACAACTTCAACTAAAATAGCATAAACCAGTTGACACACAAGCCTGGAGCTCTGTGATTCTGAGCTGCTGTCTTAAATTTTATACCATGAGCTACGAATAAGAAGACTTTTTTGTACAATATAAATCCAATTATTTGTGGTCCTTCAAAAATCCAAAGCATCTCCCACACTGCCTGTCTCAGTCTGTCTCAGTGCTGAAACCTGATTTGAGGAAAATAAGACTATTTCAAGCTTTTGAAATTACTTACTAACCTATCAATGATGGCATATTTATCATGATTACCTCCACGACAAGGATAAAACTAACCAACTGTGCATGTGTTCTATGACATATTTTAGCCTAAATGTGGCCCAACCAATTAATGCAGTTATCATAGAGAGGATGCTTTGAACATCAGCCTCTGACATGTTAAAAATATTATTAGTATTGAGCTGTCTTGCACAGGGAAATGTTATCAAGGTCAATTTTAGGTGAGCATATTGTACTTTACTAAAAATGTGACCAAGAAATGTATCATCCAGTGAGCTTGGTAACATCTTCTTATATCTGCTGAACCTCCACAGTGAATTTCATCAGGCAGTTTTGTGTTAGTGGGTTTGATTTGCTTTCTGTAAAATTCAAGATGATGTCAATGACAATTTTTTTTTAATTAAACAATTTTTATTTAGAAAAAACATCACAGACAATAATAACACACTTGAAACATTAATACACAGATTATTTGGTTACAATGACAATATCAGCACCATGGTTACTTGTCCTTAAAGGTTTTTATGACCTCTTCATTGCGTGTAGGTGATCAGCATTAAAAATAATAAATTACTGACAGAATTGTTGTTGAACTGCTGCAACATTCAGTACCTGGTTCCAGTCCATTAACTGTAATACAGCACAATGTACTAAATAAAGCACATCAGGGACACGTTGAAACTTGATTTGGTTGTCTCACTTCGAAACAGATCCCACTGTTAAAGATTTCCACTTAAAAATGGAAAATTACAATTTGTTTTCCATATATGACATCCTCTTATAAATAGGCTGCCATTACAGCTAAAATGGAGTATGTAGATGTGATTTTAATTTGTAATCATCTCTTACAAAACAGTTACAGAATTTTAAATTAAAGGAGTAAAGAAAAAGGATAACAGGTAAAAATTTATTTCTACAATGATTTTGAGTTGAAATGAAAGTAGTCGAATGCAGAGTCATTGTTTAAAAAGAGAGATTTGCCTTCTAATTGCAGTAAATACTCCTTAATTCCTGTGGAGTATTATTTTGTACTATTATACAAGCGTGTGTTCACATGCAAGGTGCATGTCACATGCAAGGTGCGTGTCACCTGTGTCTGTATAATTTAATGTATTGTGTTGAGTGGTTTTCATAACTCAGAGCATGCGTGAGTGTGTTATGTTGAATTGTCTGTTTTTGAACATATGGTTTCTTTACAGCATTACACCCACAAACCTATCTGCAAACATTAAAACATATAATTATTGTCACATTCTTACTCTTTCAGTCTCACTTGAGAGCAGTTGTCAGTCAGCATCATACTTGCTGATGTTCTTGATAGTTACATTTTGACCACCTACGTTTTGCATTCTTCTACAGGAGAGTACATTTCCATTAAATATCAACAAAAGGTGTCCATGATATACGCAACTCCTTCACACAATTCTTTATTTTAGAACCTTTCATCTTGTATACGTAACTGAAAGCCATTTTGTTCACTCTTACACAGCATTTTGCAGATTTTATTTATTTATTTATTTTTTGAAAATCTACTGGGCAGCTTTAGATATTGGTCCATTGGAAATTAAATTTAGAAAAATCTTTTTGCCAAAACTCAGACTGAAACTTTTACAGACTACTCAACCAAACATATGTTTACCTTTAAAAACACCAAACATGTACAAACTGCTGTAATGCAAACCTTGCACCAACCTGCATTGTCATTCTCTCTTGTTGTTATCATTTAAGAAACAAAAACTGTTTCCATTCAAAGGTATGCATGCAAAAATATACATTTCCTATCAAGATCAATAGTTACTGTCTTCATGTTTTCTACCATCTTTCACATTATTTACCACATGGGGTAGCTGCCAATTTTGAAGACATTCAGAGACTAAATTTGACACTGCTGCAATAGTGTAATTAGCATTGTACGAAATGTTTTATCCTCTTTTGCATACATTTGTTCCCTTCATCTGTTTTCACCTAATAAGAAATTGCTCTCTTAATAGCTTCTAGTATTTTTGTGTATGAAAATACATCTGGAGCCATCTGAGGTGTTCTTTGTATGCTTCCTGGGCATTTCTTTATATTTTCCAATCTGTAAAAAAAAAAAAGCTTTACTCTCCCAATTTAAACGACACTATGGCTTTACAGTATAAAAGCTGCAGTACATACAGGCCATCAGATTTCATGTTTTCCTTGAAATATTTTACTTTGTCTTCTCATCTTTGTTGATGAGATCAACGGTTTGTTGACTTTACATTAAAAGACTGTTAAGTCTAAGGTAATTTATGATCATGTTTTATTTGATAAAAAAATAAGCTCTCACTGAAGCCTCTCTTTCCCTGCAGTTTGTGGTTTTACATCGGATATAACAAGAACCCAGAAAAGGAGGAATGCACATACTGCCCAGCATAAAGTCCTGAGGCCTGATCTGAGGGCAGCTGAACATACACAGTGTCCCCAGGTTGTAGAGGCAATACTGCACTCCCTGATGCTTGGTCTAGGAAACCCTTTTTGTATTCATCATATGTATACATTACCGGCTCATTGTTTCTCATCAAAGCCACCCACACATTAGCTCCTTTGCAATGAACGTGGTAGGCAAAGTAATAAATGCCAGGCATGTCACAAGTGAAAATTCCTGTCTCAGGGTTGTAGTTTTGTCGACCATTGTACAAGAGCTTGTCAAAGACGACTGGAGTGCCCACAGGTGGAAAGGGAGTTGTTGCTACTGCTGTGAATGCTGGCATTTCAAGCCCACTGGGACCCATTACTTCTGCTCCATTGCCTCCATACTTGCCCTTCTTGCCATAACTTCCAGCCTTAACACCATCCAACCCTGGGCCCATCTCAGAAAGCACTCCTGCCATTTCAGGAGATAGACCAGGTGCGCCAGGTTGGCCTGGTGGTCCAGGTGGACCAGGCCGACCTGGTTGTCCTGTAGGTCCTGCTGGGCCCTCTTTTCCTGGGGGTCCTATGGGACCAGGTAGTCCTGGACTCCCCTCAGCTACAATACCTGGTGGGCCAGGAAGGCCACTATCTCCTTTTGGCCCAGGAAGACCAGAAGGACCAATTGGTCCCGCTGCACCATCCATTCCTGGGATTCCTTTAGGACCTTGAGGTCCCACTTCACCAGGTAATCCACTTTGTCCTTTTGGACCAGGAAGTCCTGGAGAACCAGGGGTACCAGGTAGACCTTTATGCCCATCGTTCCCTTTGCCACCACTTGGGCCTGGTGGACCTCTTGGTCCTGGCTCTCCAACATCTCCTGGCAGACCATCCTTGCCGGGCATTCCTGGAGGACCAGGTTCACCCTGAGTTCCATCAAGCCCTTTCGGTCCTCCTTCTCCACATTCTCCTTTAGGACCAGGTGCACCTATACCTCCAGGGGGTCCCATAGGGCCTGGAGGACCTGGTTGACCATTATTTCCAGGGGGTCCAAGCATACCTGGTAGTCCTCCATGCCCCTTATCTCCTTTAGGTCCTGGAGATCCAGGTGGTCCACCCAAACCTTTATCACCCTTTGGTCCAGGAAGTCCTGGTTTACCAAATCCAGGCAGTCCTGGCTTTCCTGGCAAACCTGGTGGTCCTGGATGACCTTTTGCACCTGGCATGCCTGGCTGTCCTGGCAGGCCATTTTGACCTGGCTTTCCTTGACCAGGTAGACCTGGTGGGCCAGGCTGTCCTCCTTCACCAGGTGGTCCAGCCGTTCCTGGCTCTCCCGGATGTCCTTTCTCTCCTGGTGGTCCTTGTGGACCAGGTGCCCCATTCAATCCAGGTTTTCCAAAACCAGGCAGCCCTCTTGGCCCAGCAGGTCCAGGGGGCCCAGGGAGCCCTTTGTGTCCAGGTTGTCCTGGTTGCCCCATCCCTTTGTCTCCTTTGGGCCCTGGTAATCCTGGTAGTCCTGGCAGACCTTTGTGACCCGGCTCTCCTTTGGGCCCTGGTTGGCCTGGCAATCCCTGGACTCCTGGTTTACCTATTCCTGGAAGCCCAGGTGGTCCTGGGGGACCTTGAGGCCCTGGCTGCCCAGCTGGCCCTTCTTCACCCCTGGGGCCCATTTCTCCTTGAGGCCCAGCCTCACCATTTCCTCCTGGTTTGCCTGGCAGTCCTGGTAAACCTGGCTTTCCCACTCCAGGCATTCCTGGTGGGCCAGGAGGTCCAGGTCGTCCGGCTGGTCCTGGCTGTCCATTCCCTGGTGGCCCTGGAGGTCCTTGAGGTCCCTCTGGTCCAGGTGGTCCAGCTGGGCCTTGCTCTCCTTGGGGAATTCCCTCAGCACCACTCGGGACCGTCTGACCTGAGAGGAATTAGATGAATATTAAAGCAGAAATCATAAATAATAGAAATAAAAAAAATACATGGATGGACATTTTGTTATGAAGTTGCAAACTGGGAAAGCACAGACAACTGAGGTGTAGTTGGGTATAAAAACACTTGAACAAACCACTTCGTATATTCTATTAAACAAAAGAACGCATTTTAGCACTTGTCATGTTTATGCAGGTAATGTCACATTTTCTCGATCTGAATATATGGGTTCTTGATGATTATTGGCTTTTGTCTGTTAACATGCTGACTTTCTCACCCTTTTCTTGGCCGCCATTGTAGTTGCCACCCTTGCGAGGATTTTCTTTGCCCTTGTGCATTGGCATCTGGGGGATTTCCTTCCTGTAGTGGGGATACTGCATGTAGGGCATCTCTTTGCCAAGATACTGCTGCTGAGGAAAGCCTTCTTTGCCCATGCCCATGTGTTGGATGTGCTGCATTGGCTGGTATTGCTGAGGGTGCTGTTTGTGTCCGTAGTATGCTCCGCCACTCACACACGTAAGGACTGCAAGCTGAAGCAGTGTCAGGAAGAGGGAGGTAGGGAAGGGAGGCATGGCCGAGGCCTGTATGGAGGATAGAGAAAACAAGACATAAGGTAAAGCTGCAGGTGTTTTTGCATCTTGTCTGATGGTATGCTAGCAGTTCTTGCAATATCATGAATAGCTTGAAGTGCCTGAAGTACACAACTATATTTGCAAAGTTGCAGGCTGTAAGAGGCTGCACATGGTTGTCCTCTGCTGGGTATACATGGGAATTACACAATGGACTTGTGAGCAACAATTTCAGTCAGCTGCACTTAGGCTGTGTCATGTAGCATTGTTATAGGCAGACACAAATCTGCCAGCTTTTATTTCTTTTTGTTACTGAAATCAACAAAATCAACCAAAATATATTAAAAGGGTAGCTTGGGCTTGATAATTGTATGGCTTTAAATAAATGATTAAATATTTTTCCATTATTGTATAAAATATTCTTGACAACCATGATGAATAATATGACCGTATACACTTGTTTGATACAACTTTTCTTTAAACAAAAATTACTATTTATTTTAAATAATCTCCTATCTTTTCCAAAACATAAAGAGGAGAGATGTTAACAATGGCAACAGCAACAAAACTTAATGTGATGTTCAGCATCACAATTCTCTTGGATTTAAGATGTTTCAATATCATTTTACTAATGGACTGAACTAGGTAGACTTCTCACATTTTGCATGTCTCACGTAAATCTAAATTTTACTCAAGAAGAATAAAACAACCAAAATACAAATGACCCTTAAACATTTCTTTGCAGTTGTACTTTGCTGATTAGTACAAAACCACATGCTAAATTGGAATTTGTTATTAATATGTCTGGTGTTCTGGTCCCAGTTTTCTGACACATTCGAATGTTTCCAAGATACAGTATAATACAGAATAGTGTCTTTTTTATATATTTATGACTTTACTACTCAACGTATACCTTGTAGTATACTAGTGTTGATTTCTAAGCTTCTAATTAAGCTTTATGTGCATTATTTTTTAACTGTGGCTGAGGCTAAGGTGAAATTTGTCCACTAAGCGCTCACATGCCATCCATGCAGATGGGACTTTGAATAAAAGCTCTGATGGCGCAAATAAAAATCTACAATTCACATACTAGCACTTGTTATTTTGTCCATAAGAGGGAGCCATACTGGATGCCACACAGAGTTTGGACTTTTTTTTTTCTTTTTAACCCCAATTATTAGTTGTATCTGCATTGCAGGGTGAAACAGTCTTTGCAAGACCATGTAGTCATATATGATCATTTCTTTAAACCTTACTACAATGTCACATCATGCCAAAGTTCGACCGCAAACGGGGTAATATGACCAATAATATAACTGCATGACACAGATATGCACGTTATTTTAGGGCATACTGACACAGCCATGACTGGCACAGACTCCTTGATAATGATGATGATGAGTGACGAGAAAAAAAAAACGAAATGTGTGAACACTAGCTTTTTTTTTTCTTTTTTTTTTTTTACAAGTGTGTGAAGTATTTTTGTCACCTCTAAGCTAACTCACTGGTGTACACAGCCCTCCTTTTGGTATTAATAAGAACATTCTTGTCATTCCGGCATTACTGAAAGGCACTGACACAAAATAAATTCTAAAATAATAATAATAAGAAAAATCTCGTTAATGGTGCAATGATGTCAAGTTAGAGGATGACGCAGGAAAGCGTCACATTCGGTGAGAAACAGAAGCACAGAATGTAAACAGCCCCCTCAACAAACTTTAAAACAATACTTGTCCTCATAGGTCAACTCTGCGGAGGTAAAATCCATTTATTTCACATTTTTGGACTGTATTTAAATTCAACTTGTGTATTTTTGCAGTTGCAAGGTTGAGGAGTTTTCCTTTGCTCCACTGGTCATTAATAAGATTTTCAGCAGCTACTCTGAGTTCCTACTTGTTGTATTCAGTTGTTTCCATCTCAGATTTAATCCACTTGTATTCAACCAAACTCCCCACCCAGGTTCAAATATGATCTTGGTCCCAGCTTAATGCCAACTTATCTGTAGTTTTTCTAATTCACATCCTAAACCACATCCTTAGTGTCCACTCCATCAGTGGCTCTTTGGATCTTTTCTGCCCTTTGACCTTTTCTCAGTCGTCTGGTGATTTTGACATGACCGTGCCACTGTCTCCCCCGATGAGAGCTGGCCTTTGAAGGGAGTCCGCCTAGTTTCCACGGCGACAGAATCCAGACATGCCAAAGAGTCCGGAGGAATGCTGCCGACTTTTTCTCAACAAGATCTAGAATCTATTTTTTGCCATACTGGTGGTCATTATGATCATTTATCAGTGTCCTTATCGACACTATGAATCTGGGAGGTCTGCAGATGTTGCACAGAAATTGGGGAAAGTATAAAGGTGGCGACTGTAAGGTGTGACACAGGCTAACCTGAGCATATGG
Organism: Stegastes partitus; assembly: GCF_000690725.1. Lineage (NCBI taxonomy): Eukaryota > Metazoa > Chordata > Actinopteri > Pomacentridae > Stegastes > Stegastes partitus. Next base: position 74,284 of record NW_007579397.1, on the reverse strand, counting down.
CTGTGTGTGAGGACGCATTAAACGCCCCAGGCTGGTCAAATGGACCCTATGTGGGAGCGAGTTTAGGTAGAGATTATAGAAATATGTAGAGGCTGGTTAGAGAATTAAAAAGGAAATGATGAATGCTGAAAAAACATGAGAGTACATTTCAAATACTTGACAAGAAACACTCAGAAAAAGTCTAACAAAACAATAGGAAAATAGGTGTTTGATTCCACCAACAAAAAAACTTATAATTCTTTACAGTAGACAGCTCTACATATGCTTGTTTGTATGTAGGTTACAAATTAAAAAAAGCTGAATGCAGGAGGTAAAAGAAACAAATTTGTCAGGTTAAAAAAACTCAGACACACTTTTGGCAGCAAACATTTCAAGCCAAGAAATCCATCAAAAGCTCTTGAAGAACTAAAGAGCATGTTGAAGTTTTGTGCAAACTTTCACCTACCATCTAATTACATGCCGGACACAGCTAGTCTTCTCTACGTCCCACAACATTACAGAGGAGCTTTATGTGCTCAAACGTGCAGCTCTTAATGAGAGGATGAGACAAGCATGATTCATTAAACAAGATTTTATGTACAAATTCATTTATTCAGTATTGAAATGTGTATGCACATGTAAGCATACACATAAATGTTCATGCTAAGTTAGCAGTGTTCAGTGCTTGTTTTAGACTAGATTCTAGTTACTTATGAACAGATATAATTGGTTAATTTTTAAGAAAATCTTGTTCGTATCATCTTTAAAATGAAGTCAGTTCTGTCTCAAGGGGGAATGTTTCAAAAGGAAAAATCCTCAAAAAGGAGAAGAACAGTTTTGTAAAATTGTGACTAACTGATAATGATGTACTTGAGAGCTTGAAGTTTGACACATTTCCACAAAAAAAGCTTTCACAGATTATTATTAAAGATCATCTGACAAGTTTTCTGCCAAAAGAAATGAGACCAGTGACGTTTCTCTGACTTCATTACAGAATTCACAGCAAATGTAAACGATAGAAAAATGTAACATAATGGCAGCCAACAAAAATCTGCGTTTTTTTTTGTTGTAGCTTGGTAGGAGAGATGACAGACATATCAGTGGTGGGTAATGTATACTATGATGCATAATACATTTGCACAAACACCATATATGCACAAAAAAAGCTTAAGAAAACAAGTGTGACAGCTTTACTACACCTTCGGCCTCCTCGGTGTTGGTATGCGGGCGCATAGATGTTTTTAAAGTGGTGGAAATATTCTGACAAAACTTGCGACTGCAGATCAGAGGGACCGTTACAACGAGGGGTCTGTTCAGTGTCACATAGCAACACCGTGGCGTTGTCATGGCAACCCGCGGAGCGATGGAAACACCTTCTGTCTCTACCTGGCGTGCTTTTCCTCCGACACATTATTCTACACAAGTGTTGCCTCCCCGGTGACTTGTTCATACAGTAGGGCCACTTTCAGACTCTGACATAAACATTAACCAGCAATTTCCACATTTTTTAACTTGTTATTAGAGAAAACAGAAAGAGAGAAGGGCGGGTTATAACAAAGTGACTATAAAGAAGTCTGTTATACTGATTAAAGTTATTTTTAAGTGCTGGTGTCATCCTGCTGCGTCCGTACAGATGGCAGACATGGAGTCGCATATAAATGTGGCACAGCTGTGAGGAGTCGTGATGGCGTGACTAAAGTGTTGAGTGCTGTTTCTCACATTGGTAGGATTTAGTGTTTAATTTTTCATGCGCCGGTGTAAAGCAGATCGGCGCCCTCTGTGATGACTCTCCGACAAGCACTCATTTGTAACAGCCACGAAACAGGAACAGCAGCCGTGTTCTACAGTTTCATGCCAGGCAGATGTCACCCAGGCGTCATTCTGCTCACACCTCACACTCATACCTTTTTGTTTATGAGGTAGAGGAAAGACACACATGCACAGGCGGTAATAGGATTGTAGGGGATACAAAAAGGCTCACAATATCATGCACTGTAAAGAACAAACTGTCAAAAAATGCTGCTATCACATAGAGATAGATAGATAGATAGATAGATAGATAGATAGATAGATAGATAGATAGATAGATAGATAGATAGATGCATATATAGATAGATAGATAGAATAGTTTATATATATTTTATGATAAAACTTGCTAATGGTTATAGATATACACTGATTAAAACACAATAATTCACCAAAATGTCTTATACAAGATAACTCCCATTCAGCAAACAAATCTATGTACAGCTACAGATCAAACTTCTTTTTCTGTTAACTTTCAATAATTGTGTTCAATTTTAGAAATATAATTACAGTATTAAAGCATGAACAGTTTCATCTATTAAGTAAAAAGGGAATATTTGTGCAATTATTATAAATTTGCCAGTGTGTCTCAGCAAATCTTTTTATGCCAAATATTTCATCTCTTTCTTTATGGTTATTTACAGTTACAGGTTTTTACTGTTAAACATTTTAATGTTTAGTGATATGTTTATACATTTTTTTAAAAAATAGGTAAAATATAGAAGGAAAATGTTATAAAATTATTCTAATTTACAATTTATTTGTATTTTATTTATAGTTTGTGCAGTGACACACATTGGGGCAGTAGTGGATCACAACTATGACACTTTCAAAACCAGTTAAGCATTTTTTAAAAGAGTGATCATGTGATCTTGTCATAATTAATAGAACATTTATAGTCATTTTTATTGTCTAATTATTGGCTGTCTGCGATGGACTGGCGACCTGTCCAGGGTGTCCCCTGCCTTCGCCCTAAGTCGGCTGGGATAGGCTCCAGTGCCCCCGCGACCCTGGTAAGGATTAAGTGGTGTATAGATAATGGATGGATGGATTATTGGCTGTGTTTTTGGATGATTGTGTCCAGAATTTATATTCACTGTATAGCTTTTCTTTTTCTTTTTTTTCTTTACACTAGGCTTAAGGTTTTGATGTTTAGCAGCTGTAATGTTTACCATATTCACCATGTCAGTTTACTATGTTTACTTATTATAAAGTTTGCTTCCTGGTAATAAACACAACATACAGCTAAAGCAGTTAATGTTTTTATCTTGTAGGTATTTTTAGCTATAAATCAAAATATTAGGTAGACTAAAATTTTGAGCTGATAATAGAGCTAGAGGAAAAGATCACCACAGAGTTACAATTCATGTTAAATGTGACTTAAATGTGGAGACCAGTTTCAACAAAAGTCCATGCAGTAACTGACATTCCATTAATAACCAGTGGTGGAAAAAGTATTAAGATCCTTTACTAAGTGAAAGTACCAAACATACCAACCACAATGATGTAAAAATACTCAATTACAAGTCCTGCAGGAAAAATCATCCTTGAGTACATGTATGTATGGCAGCACAATGTAAGTAAAGTATTAAAGTAAAAACACTGATTTGGTCCCTCTCACTGATATATTGTGACATCGGATCATTAAAGGTAAGCATTTCTGTATCCACAGCATGTTACTGTTACTGCACAAGTTTGAACTATTTCATATGCAGTTTTATTTTGCATATTTGAAATCTGAGGGCTGGTCAAATGAATAATGGGAGCAGAAGAAAGAAAAAGCAAACTTTTGATATACCAATCTGTTTTCAGATTTGTTTTTTTTCTCTGCAATCTTTGATTTTTGGAAACATGTATAATTTGAACTTTTATTGAAATTAAATCATGTAAGAAGGTTTGAGAGAAAAAAATCACTGTTTGCTGAAGCTCTTAACTTATATTTTATTGCTTTTTGCACCACAACAGAAGCCAAAATCAAAATCACTGTTCTTTAATGTGTATGTTTTATTTTAAACCTTACTTTATTATCGATTTGATCTAAAATTGTGAAACAAGTGTAGGGGACTATGAAGCACAATATTTCCCTCTGACACATCGTGTAGTGGAGATATGAAGTAACATGTATTTAGTTATGTGCCACTTGCTGAAAAACCTCAAATGCCAATCTCTGAATGGCATTAAAGAAGAACTTGGGAAACCAGGATTCATCCTCTGAATGTCTGAATGTCTGTGCAACATTTAATGGAAATCCATCCAGCAGTTATATTTAAGCAGAAGGACAGCTATGTCACCACTATGGCTAACAAAAGCCAACCTAAAGAGGAATATTGCTTTGGCTGCCATGTGTAGAATATTAAGTTAAGATGGGAGCGTACTGGGCAGAGGTGAGAAACTCTATGTACTTAGGGTATCATTCAGTATTCTGTAAAATCATTGATAGACTTTTTTTGTTGACACTCACTACATCACCTTCACCGAGCGTCACTCAAACTGACCCTCCACGTTAAAGACGAGACAACAGCCCAGAGGGACATGAAGGCACAAACGTCTGCTGTTAGCGTCCCGATTTTTCAACATCTGCTGCCAAAATCGTGTGTTGCTGGTCATACACCACTGAGCTCTCAGCATGTGCTGCCAGGCCCAGACAGTTTAAAAAATAAGCAAACCTCAAAGTAGTCTATGTGTCATGTATGTGTTTGAATGTGTATCAGTGTACCCCTGTTTCCTTGACTACTTCCAGATGTCCATCTTTTTTGACATTTCACATAAACGAAACACAGTAAATTGTTCATCAGGTGAGCGGCGTCATATGGCTCTAAGCTGTCATATTCGCTGAGTCAACCCTCGCCTCATGGAAACTGAGGTGTAGGCTACTGCGGTTTATACAAGTTGCAATCTCTAGAATGTCATCGAAGCTGCTCAACCCTCTGGAGAAACGTGTAAAGAAAGAAGGAGGCTATCAAAGCAACAGTATGTCGATATCACCTCAGCTTCTGTAGTTCTTCTGATTTATACAGTCTGGATAGAAGGTAGTGAAGGAACATTAAAAAGAAAAATGTCTAATGGGTGGCGTCACACATAATGGAAGAATACCCTTGGGCAGTTTAGTTTTCACCCTGAAAGTAAAAAGGCCACTGAAGGAAGTTTATTCATTTTGGTATCATTTAGAAAATGGACTTTACAGCGCCTGTTCTATCAGTAGTTACATGTTTCTGATCTGCATTTTCAGCCTCATCGACCTCCTCAGTGTTTATTTTTCTTATCTGCATTGTTTGACTGTTTTTTACTATCCTGTTATCTCCCCCGCTTTACCTCCCCCGACCAAGCAAAGCAGACGACCACCTGCCTAGTTCTGCTGGAGGTGTCTTACTGTTAAACCTGATTTTTTTATTCTTCTGCCAAAGAGCTGCTCAAAGGGGATCTTTGGATTAGTTTCTCTCTACCTTCACTTCATAATATGAAATGACTTGAGACAACTTATGTTGTGAATTGATGCTATATAAATAAAACTGAATCAAGTTATGGAGGAATAACTTTAAATAGTGAGCTCTGAAGTGTAGTATCAGAAACTAATGAATGATTTCATCTATTTATATTAAAAAGACACACACTGTCCTTTAGGAAAAGGTGTGAAACCATCATAACAACATTATTTCTACTGTATAGATTGAAATATTATCCAATAATCTACATCATACACTTGAAAGGGAGGGAAGAGATGAATAAAATGATGAAGACTGTCAGCTTACGGATTGCTGTGTCCTGGGTTTAAACATAAAAATGTAACTTTTATGTACACACAGCGACATATCTCGTCTACGGGACACTACAGCCTGACCAGTGTGCCACATTCATCCTCAAAAGCCCTTTAAATCTTTGACCAAGATGGAAATATTAGCACTGTCTCCCTCCCTGACGTCTCCAGACACATCTGTCTATACTCTCTCCTCTGTCAGGTAGACTTTTCTCACCGTCTCCCTTTCTTCCTGTGTCTCTGCTCGCACAGAGCCATATCTGTTCTGTGCCATCAGCCTCATTTCGTTCCTCACTGTCTCCGTCTGTCTGGTTGCCCTCTCTGGCCTTTTCCTCCCTCTGGAAACATCCTGGTTCACTGACCTGAGGCCACTCGGTCTACCTTGGAGACTGCAGTGGAGGTCAGAGGACGAGACAGAGGATTTCTTCAAACCACTGTGCTAACAGACCGAGGAAAAGAACAGCTCAAACGTCTACGTAGGAGATGAGGGACATCTTGCTCATGCTGTGTCTTCGTGCGTATAAAAAGGACACTTCCACAAGGATTCAGCACCTGAAACAAGCAGCTAAATACAATTTCACTCTGCTTTTTAGGAAACGGGCAGCATGGCAAAAAAGTTAGCGCTTAAATCCCACTGAACATGTTTGGCAGCCCGCTCTGCCTTCCTCTCTGCACCGCAAACCATCTACAAATGTATACTTAAGCCAGCAGTACCCTCACACTCAATCTTTGTAAGTGCCCTGGTGGCGGTTGTGGTTTCTCAGTGAAAGGGGAAAAAACATTTGCAGCTCCTCGGCTCCCTAAACGCAGCTTTTATCACAAAGCACACCTTGTAAAATTAACACCTCTTCAAGTCACGCTGCAAACGTTCTCATTCAAACAAACCCCGTACACAAACCAGAGGAACATGGCAACTCCCCACACACACACACACACACACACACACACACACACACACACACACACTGGCACAGCTGTGCAGCTAAATGACCAGAGTGTTTGCTTCTTTCCCTCTCCTTCACCCAGCCATCATTCTTGGTTTTCATAGTGTTCTTTTGTCCTTTTGTCCTGTGCATTCCTGACGTTTGCTGAATAACGCAAGGTGGAGGGGGCGAGGGGTTACAATGTTGTATATGTACACACACGCACTCCATTTGAAAGGTTACTTTTTGTGCAGAGGACCAGCTAAATTTTAAGGTCTCATCTTCTCCAGCACCTTTCACACACTGAGGTCAATACACAGGCCACACACTGACTTTATACTATGATGCAACGCAAAGCGAGACACATAAAGAAAGAAGGAAACAGCAGGAAAACAGACTCTTTATGTGAAATACAAAAAAAGGAATTATTTGCAATCAGAGCTTGAAAAATGATTAAG